>NC_141760.1:26878379-27187188 GCF_982258835.1 Parasteatoda tepidariorum | reverse complement strand
TATATATGTTTTATTTTAAGAGAGCTTGTTTACTACAAAATCAAATTTAAAACTTTATTTTAATAAAAATCAAATAAATAAATTACTTTTTCAGTGCATACGAAATTATATGAACTTAGTTGTAATATTACAGGTCTTGGCGGATTAATTAAGAAAATAGTTTTTTTTTAATTTTTGTACACTTAGGTATTCATTTTCATAAAATATTAAAAAGTAAATACAACTTATTGAAAAAAAGCAAGTTTTTATATTTATAAATTGCGCAAGAAATGTTCTTGTGCACTTTTCTTGCTGGACTTGAAAGGACTTGCAGAATGTACTTCTAATTATACCTAAATGATTTATGTTGAGAGATTTCATAACCCAGTGACAGACTGAATATACTTCAGACTTTTATTTTCAACTATTTGTGGAATGGAAAAAATATTAAAAAAATTGTTCGTTTTATTTTGAAGAATGAAATATAAAATATTTTTAATAAAATGTTCTAACAAAAGAGAGAGAGAAAACTTTGATATAACATCGAATTAAAGTTGACAATATAAATACGTTTCCCTATATTTATATGCAGAAAAAATGCATATATTTTTAAGATGAAATTCTTATTAGAATGATAAATAGAAAGGGATCATAATTTATCCTACTATTAATTATGATCCCTTTCTGATATTACCTAAACCCAAATTGTTAGAAATGCGATATGCAATAATAGAAAACACTTGATATTCACTACGCAATTTTATCAGCAAATTTTTGTTAACTTTAAATATGGCTCTGAACCTACATTTAATGTTTAAGGAAATAATATTGAAACAAACTGATATTTGTATTAGAAAAAAAAACAAATTATACATGTTAATTGTATACATTTTAAATTGCATTCATTTAATTCATGTGCTTGTTATGACGTACTTGTTAATCCACATAATATAAAATATGCCATACTTTTTCAATGTAAATGAGTTTATGTAAATGTCTCTATATTAACTATAAAAGAAAATAAAGTCTTTATTCAGTGTTTATTGAGAGTGTCATTTTATACCAGTTAAATTAAACATCATATTTTTTCCATCTTGAATGTAATTTTTTTTTAAAAAAAAATTAGCTGTGGGAATTTATTATTAAAATGTTGTTTTCTTCCTCTCAATTTTTTTAAAATCGATACATTTTTCAAATTGATTTTTTTCACTTGAGATTTAGCACTTTGAAAACTTCTTTTGTACGATGATTTAAAACATTCAGTACAAAGGGACATCGACCACGCTGTAAACTGTGCTGCAATTTTGCAGAGCTAAAGAGAATTCCATGTCATCGTGTCGATTATCATTAGCAGACACTTATTCGTTTTAAACGTTCTTTTAGCATTGACGATCACAGGTATCTATTTGTTATAAATCATGGGCTCCCAACTTACGTGTGGCCGAGGCCGCAATTAAAAACACCAGTCAAATGGCGGGCCACAACTTTATCAAAATTTTATATAGGACTCTTATGTTTGAAGGAACATTAAATATTACCGCAGATTTTTATCAAAGTTTTCTTAATATTAAAATTCAAAATAACAAGCATTACAAATAATGCTTGTTACGCATCATTTTGAATCTTCTCCTAATCAGAAACTTAGTGACAAGATTTTTTTTCTTTTAAATTTAATTCTGTTATAAACTAATATTTTTTCGACTTTTTAGGAATTATAGCAACAAAAAAACTCTCGAGCATCTGAAATTAATTTTTTCTTCTTTTCCGCTCATGCGATGTTCAGTTCAAGGAATTTAAATAAAACATAATATTCATTCTCCCTTTTATGCGTTTTAAAATTTACAAATGTAAATAATTTCGTCCAAAATGAGTGGTTTAAAAAAGTCAAATGGGAGAATTTCTTAGAGAAAATTTCTGATATGCAAACGCTAAATTATATACACAAAGAACAAAAAATCGAAATAAAAAAGAACATCATACACGATTATTTTTGTATTTGAATAAATATTTTCTTGGATGCAAAACCTGAGAAAGAAATATTTTTACACCACTGGTGTCTTAAATTTCACCGAAACGAAGAAATTAGGTTTCTAAAAGCGAAAGAGAAGTATTTTAAACCCATATAGATTTTTTACGAAAATTGTTCTAAAAAAACGACTACTAATATATTTTAGTTTGCGGGCATCCAGTTGGTAACCACTGTTATAAATTGACTAGCAACATTTTGTTAAGATGCAACAAAATGAATGATTAATTGGATTTGGAAAAATAGTAAACTATACTAAAAAAATTTGAACTTAAGAATATCGAATGTGTGACACAATAAGAAGTAACAAATGAGGTTTAATTTTACTTGTTAACAATCTGTAACAATAATCTCATAATTTATAACAGTTCAAATTGCGAACTACTTTTATCTCTGCTTTGACATTAATATTTTTCTTAAATTTCAATACATATGTTATTTATATCTGACAACATCTTATCATTTTCTCTTATTTCTTTTTATATTATTCCATTTTTTATTTATTTATTGTTAAATTTTACAAGTCAAGAGTGTCCTAATTATGATTTCTAGAGATATGTATTTTCTGGCAATGATTAAATGAACAAAATTTAAAGCCAACTAAGTGAAAAAAATTCACTTATAATTGCAATAAATATCGAACAAACTAGAATTTCTAAAAAAAAAAAAAAAAAAAAAAAACTCTTGGTTGATTTGTAATCGAAAATGTCCCTTTCAGGCGTGTCGAATTTCACCTCTGTAGTTGCATTTCAGAAAGCGGTAAATCGTCCAACATTTTTTTATTCCAAGTGGAAAAGTTTAACAGTTGATAATTCTGGAACAAATAATTGAATCGTAATATTTTTTTTATTTCATCAAATTCGTTGTATATTTTTCTACACTCTATAGTAATATTAAGTTTCTAAACTTTATAGTTTTTGCGGAGCGAGAAAAAATTGCTACGTGAAATTGAACATCTAAAACAGCAGCGCTGAGGCAAGGGCCCTTGTGATTTTTTAATTTAGTAAGATTTAATTTGGTAAGTTTTTCTTTTTACTACAGTTAAATTCTTGTAGTTGAGATCAATTTTTTATTAGTAATATAGTCCGGATATTGTTTCAAGGTTAATTAATCTAATTATAAATATATTTTTTGGTTGAACAAATTGAAGTAAATTCGCCGCTTTTGAAGCTTCCAAGCAAAGCTCAAAATGAAAAAGACGATAATTCAGGGCATAATGAACGGATTAGAACTCACTTCTTTTTGGATGATATTTAGAACGAATCAAATGACGCATTTCATATTTTGGCCATTTGGTAGCGTAGGTAGAGAATGCCAAGGCAAAGTATGAAATATTAAGAATTTCGAACTTAACTTTTGTCTGCTATACTGCATACTCTATATCATGTTACATCGTCAGATGCGGATTATACTGAATGTGTGCTGTGTGTTATTCGTGTATCTGTAGTAAGCTAATTGGCTAAATGAAAACTCCGGATCTGTCTCAAAAATTGATAATAGCGAAAATTCAACAGACATAGAATTAAAACAAAAGCAGTTGCAAAAATTCTAAAAATTTTGCTCACGACTTGTAGCCTTTTGTCGCATATTTCAGAACTAATTAACGACTGTTTAAAAGCAATACGGAATACACATGATATTCGATATCAGTTTATTGAAACTTCATAGCGACATCAAAGGTGGCGCCACATAAACTTTTGATATTGAGTATCTTGAAATGTCATAAGCTGTAGAAATAAATATTTTATTTGTGCTGTGCTGCCATCTATGAGCTAGGAATTATATGCGGTGCTGCCATAAATTTTTAAGATGCATAAGCTTTAATGTTTTATAAATTCTAAAATTCACGCCTGAGACGAGGAAGTTCATTAAAAAAAAAAAAATTAATTTCTGGAAGAAAACAGCATGGGAATAAATAAATTAAGTTAAATAATGTTATGGAATAAACGAGTAAAGTTTGAATTCAATGAAATACAACAAATACTTAAAGAATTAGTAAAGAAAATTCGAGTGCATCTACCAAAAATGTGCCAAAACATTTTTATAAGGTCAGATAGGAATTATAAGGGTGGACTTTGTTGTACGCTTCTTTTCCCTATTTAAATGTAATTTCAGTATGTAAGATTTTTCAAGTGAAAGTTGCTGTTAGTTCATAATAAAATACTAATTTTTTCTTCATTTTCGCCTATATTGCAATTATATAACTCTTATCATGTAAATAGCCTTTTTCATTTAAATATGAGTAATAAATGTGAGAATTTATATAAGAAAATGTATTTTATGAGAAGAAAAAATGAACCGGTGGGTTTTAAAGATTATTTCAAACTATCAAGAGTAATTTATTGTATTATCTGTGTAAAATAATTACACAGATAATACAATAAATTTCTCTAATAAGAATGTTTTGAAAACCGGAAACATTTATTTCTAATTTATTTCAGTAGAGAATACAATTGATACAAATCAGTAATTATAACTAATTCATAATTAAATCTGCCATTTTTAACAAAATCGTTTATTTCGCTTTAAAAAATACCTTAAATTACAGAAGGAAAAATAAAATATTCTACCATTAATACATGAATTTCTCATTTTATAATGTGATATTACTTATTATATAGAACTTTCACGATATTTTTTTTTAAGTCAAGTGAAAAGATTACATTTATAAAATGTAAATATTAAAAAAAAGAAATATTTTTTTAAAAATTATAATATATTTTGCAAGGGAAACATAAACATTAACAACCCTTCGACTTCTGAATTCAAAACATCTATAAACGTGTGCCTTTTTTTTAATTTTTTGTGACAGATGAACTTGTATACATATATATATATAGAGAGAAAAAATGACAAGTTAATAAAAATGCACAAAAAAAATATAAATAAATAAACCGTATTTTATGCTTAGATATTAATGTAGCTATATTAAGAATTTAAATTATTAATTTTTTTCCCTAATCAAATAATTTAAAACTTGAAATATATTTTCTGGTACAGTTCCAACATGCATACCACTAAAATTGACATTCTGGAAGTATATATCTAAATCTTTCACAAATGAAAATAAAAAAAATATTTGTTCGTTAACAATTTATTTTTACTACATTTACTATTCTATTCAGTATAAATTATATATCACATTTGCTAATACATTATTTTTGCATTATATATATATATATATATATATATATATATATATATATATATATATATATATATATATATATATATATATATATATATATATATATATATATATATATATATATATATATATATATATATATATATATATATATATATATATATATATATATATATATATATATATATATATATATATGAAAGGGTAGCAGTCATGGTGAGTGTTGTTAGGCCACGCAGATAGCAGTTGGAAGGCAAAAAATATTTTATTAGCTTCACATAGTATATTTAAGACATTTTCTAGCAAAGGCGGAGCTCCAAATCGCACTCAAAAACTGTGTGCTTAAGTTTTTATCTTAGGGAAAGTAGCAAAGGAATTTCCCTCTATTTAATTATATTTGAGGGGGAAAGGGAAATCCCAAGGATTACTATTGGTTTATGAAAGAGATCGAGCGTTTCCCACACAGAGCAAAGGGAAATATGTCCTGCTCTTAATTAAATGCATAGTTGAGCCAAAAATAGATTTAAGAACAGGATGTGGCTTTTAAAAGTGTGAGAAAGAATTTCGAAGAGAATAATTTATTAGTAATAAAGTAGGAGTTGTTTTATAGCAAAGAAACTAACATAAAAAGATTAATAGAAGGTTTTTATGTTACATTCCCCCTCGCCGAAAAATTTTAACTAACATCAAAAAAAAATTTTTTTTTTAAATTATCCCTTTGCAAAACTTTCCTTATGATGACACAATTAAAATAATAATAATAATAATAATAATATTTGTAATATCAACAAGATATAAAGTAACATGAATTATAAAAAAAAACACATTTGCACACTATGTAAAAAAAATTTTCATACAGTGTTAGAGGAAGAAAAAAAAATTTGAAGTAGCGCTACTATCAAAATGAAGTGTTAGATCTCCATTTTCAATAATTTTTTGTGATTAAGTTTTTTTAGTCCTTCTTGATAATCACAGTAAATAAAGTTATTCCTCATACTAACACAATTAAAATAAACTTTTCACTTAAGACAAGAAAATCTATAAAATTTTTCTAAAAGATGTAAATATTCATATTCAACAACATGAAAGATAAAAAAAAAGTATGAAAATGCAAGTGATATGAGATATAAAAATACAAATTGACACTTTTTATCAAAAAAATTTAAATATAAAATTTAAAAAAGTTTGACACAATGGTCTTTAATCTGAAGTTTAAAACTTCAGTGTTATTAGGGGAAATTGTTTTGCTGGATTAGGGGCTGTATTCCCCAAAAGGAGGAAAACAGTCCCTAGTCTCAACAATAATGTGCTGGAAGATCCTAGATTCAACAAGGTGCATAGGTATTTATTTTTTTGGTTTTCACCACAGACAAAAACTACTATCGCCCCATATCCTACTAGATTTGGGTAAACGTTAAACTTGAATAAAATTTGAAAGGTCGGATCTTCCAGAAAAAAAAAGGGGTCCACATGTTCATTGAACCATGTGTAATGTTGTCATATTTGGTGCTTTTAATTTTATTTTCATGAAACAAAAAAATTTGACACTGGTAAATTTGATGGTTATTTTACCCTTTGAGGTTCAACTTTTATTGTCTCTATAAACTATTTATTTTTAGCAAAAATATCTGAAAATTTTTTTTCATCATCTTGAATTTGCATAATTCCGTCAACATGATTTTGACAATGCGGCCCCACATTATCACAATCAGTCTCAAGAACACTTGAAAATTCAAGATTCTTTCAGTTTTGCTATTTAAATCTTTATTTTCAGTCTATCTTTTGTTTTATTTTTCTTTAAACTCACTTTGTTAACATTTTTCTTTTTACTATTCTTCTTTTTTTATGCCCAAATTTTTCTTTTCTTCCTTTCTTTTTGTTTTTCTTAGATTTGAGAATTTTTTTTTCTTTTCTATCTTCTTTCTTTTTTGGTACTTTTATTGTAAACATTAACCAGGATTTCAGGGAAAAAAATGTGTAAAAACAAATTGCTTTTATAATCCGAAAAAGTGATCAGTTTTCTCCGATTTTACATTACAACCCGTTTAACACAATTAATTATTAATTGAAATCCAAAACAAAGCTCTCAAATTCAATATGGTATTAAGTAAATCAGTTTTTTAAAATTTGACTGACCTAGCTATTTTCCTTATTTTTAATTTGAAGTGCAAGTTAGGTTAATTTGCAAATTACTTTTTGTTTGTTTTCATTTATCTTTTTTTTTTCTTTTTGGACACATAACTTTTCGAAAATATTTGTTGGGTTTATTTTTAAAATACCACCTGTGTTAGTATTTAACAAGATAGTTTTCTTAGTCACCATCGGGTAGTTGTTACTTTTATTATTTTTATTTTGAATGTATTTTGAGTATATCCGGATACTATTCATTGTTAATTTGTTGTTTGGTCACTTTATGTTGGATTTGACTCTTTCTCTTATAAACTTGATCTGTTAATGCGATTGCCTGAACCTTCTCCGGGTCTAACTTCATTTAAATTCTAATTTGGAAAAATTTTGTATTGATTTTCAAAATTATTTGTTGCACTATTTTTGATTACCATCTTTAATTTGTAATTTTTTCCACTCCTTAAGGGCATTCAAATAATCAAAATAAATTTCATTAACTAAATCTAACATTTAGAAGGAAAAAAATTCAAATTTATGAATAGCACATATTTTGCTTTTTTAAACACCATAATAAAATAAAAATTTAAATTTTACTTCTACAATCAATATAATATACACTGTGATATATAATGCAATATAAAAAGTGATTCCTTAAATAATAATTAAAACTATAATCATACTGAATCATAAGTGGAAAAAAAATATGTGATAGCACTAAATTTTAATATCATTATTTAATTTAAACAAATAATATTATAAACCATTGAATAATAGCATCAATAAATGGAACTATTATCAAAATATAAATATCAATAGATAAATATAAAATTACTGGAATAAATATTTGGAACAATAAACATAAAATTATATGTTCCTATTTCAAGATATGAGCGTAAATGATTCAAAAGTATTCACGTTTAAAAACTTAAACTGGTATAGAAAATTTTGAGAGTAAATACCAATCACATCTGTATTTAATCACCAATAAATCACTTCTAATATTTGATGAATCACGCGCACACGCGAGCGGAATCATAGCCACCACTTGAAATCACATTTTTGGTCATCTTCCGTTCAAGGAAACACAGAAGAACACTCGAGAAAATCGCCAAAAAACGAAATCAATTCGATCATATGCTGAACCTTTATCAACCCTCAATGAGACCGACAAGCAGCAACACAGCAAGCACATGCTGTAAATCCGCAAGAGGCTAATTGTTGATAACACACGGTAGGCGAAAATGAAGCAAAACAGCGATGACATCAATTCTCTAACGGCGATTCCGGTACAACGGAAGAGGCAACGTCTGGACCCATTATGAAGGAAAGTCCCGAAATTTTCTTCTTTTTAATTTTATGGCATCGTATTCTTTTAGTCAGGATAATATCTGTTTCACGAGCAACGCCGGCATCTCCCAAAACTTCATTCGATTATTTTCTTCTTTCCTTTTGTATTTATATATTTTTTTCCCTACTTATTTGAAAAAAGCATTTTTTTAATGGAGGCGGGGAAAAAAATGTGCCAAACCAACTGCAAAATTTATCCTGCAAGGCTTGAAAGGGTAGCAGTCATGGTAAGTGTTGTTAGGCCACGCAGATAGCAGTTGGAAGGCAAAAAATATTTTATTAGCTTCACATAGTATATTTAAGACATTTTCTAGCAAAGGCGGAGCTCCAAATCGCACTCAAAAACTGTGTGCTTAAGGGGACAGTGAAGTAAAATTCTTTCAAAAATTTGATTTTTTGAATTTGACATCATCTATTAGCCTATACTTTTCTGATTAAGAAAATATATAGGTTTGCTAATTTTCATAAATTTAAAGTGCTTTAAAAGCAATAAAACAAAAGTAAACAAAAGTGCCACGCCCACATTTCAAGGTTTCGTTTTCTGTTTACTTTAGAATTCTACTGTTTTTTATGTTTTTTTACATTCTGCCTTGCGCCTAGAAACGAAATAAAGAAAGAAGCTCTTTTGTGGATCGTTAGTGACGGAATCTAACTTATATATTGAAATTACATGCATTTGCTGACTTGTGTGCTCAATATAGGCTTATAAGTCATTGTCAAGTAGAAAATACAGATAGAACAATTCAGAGAAAGACATCACAAAGAATACATCCAGGGTTACGGTGGGATTCGAACCCGCTACCTCGAGATAAAAACAAGTTATGGTGCTGGAGAGCTTTAAATTTATGAATTATTTTTAACTATATGTTTTTTTACCTTTAAATCTGTTTTTCTCAAAACATTATTTTTTGTTACTTAGGTACATATATCTCTTGTTCTATACAATTTAAAAAGATAAAACTTGGTAGGCTTATACATCATTGATTGTTTTATACAGTAAACCTTAAATTTAGTTAAAAATTTAAACATTTTGAAATCTGGAGTAAAATTTAATTGCCGAAAATCAGCAAAAATTGGTATTTTGAAACAGTCAATTTTTTATTCTGTTAAAAATTGTGCATTTTAGTCTAATTTTAGGTATACTGTATACTCTAGGCTATATATTGTATGTATAATTTTTTTCAGACAATTATATTGAGCAGTTGTAGTTTTATATGTACCTTACTGATGACATAATTTGAAAATTTAACAAAAAATTTGCCTATAAATTGTATGAATAAAAATTATTGTCTAACTTAATTTGTATATTTTACTGCAGAAATACATTAAAACAAACCTAACAAATAAATATTAAAAAATTTAGAAACCTGTCATTAAAATTACATTTTTTGTAGCAGTTATTGCAAAAGTCACTTCACGCCGCATTTTCGTTCAGCGAGATGTTCAATGTCCCCTTAAGTTTTTATCTTAGGGAAAGTAGCAAAGGAATTTCCCTCTATTTAATTATATTTGAGGGGAAAAGGGAAATCCCAAGGATTACTATTGGTTTATGAAAGAGATCGAGCGTTTCCCACACAGAGCAAAGGGAAATATGTCCTGCTCTTAATTAAATGCATAGTTGAGCCAAAAATAGATTTAAGAACAGAATGTGGCTTTTAAAAGTGTGAGAAAGAATTTCGAATAGAATAATTAATTAGTAATAAAGTAGGAGTTGTTTTATAGCAAAGAAACTAACATAAAAAGATTAATAGAAGCTTTTTATGTTACATATATATATATATATATATATATATATATATATATATATATATATATATATATATATATATATATATATATATATATATATATCATAAACTATCTATATGCAAAAGTGTTTCAGTAATTACAAAATAACTTATAAGTTAACTTATTGCAAAAAGCTCCTAAATTATTTATAAATAACTTGTAAATTAAGATACTTTATTATGAATAAACTTGCATTTTTTTAAAATTTTTATGCGTTTCATGAAAGAATTAAAAAATTTATTTATGTTAAAATGAATTTTCCATGAGCATTTAAAATAAAAAGGAAAAGAAATCAGTTTATAATAAAATATTTTATTTATTAAGAGAAATTTTAAAAAAAATATATGTATAATTTTACTATACGAATAAAAAATTGAATCATATTTTGATTGTATTTATTACTAATTAAACGAAAGGTCAATATATGCTTACGAATGTAGTTGAGTGGGTAGGGAGTTGTCTTTGCAAGTGAAAGTCTGCGGGTTATCCTCCCCGGCACCTCCACTAAAATATAATTGAAAAGGGAGTATTGCGTATAACTTGATTTTGATTGTTCTAAAATAATTATGAATAGATTATAGTAATAGAGAACTTTGGCTTAGCTTCTGTCTTAAATTTACCTTAACGTTAACTTAATTTTCGCGCATACGCTGCGAATCTCAATAGTATTATTGTTAGAATTAGTTGGAACCATTACCTTACTTAAAATCTCTAAAATAACCAATATCGCCATCGATCATCGCCATCACCACTGTTTTTAGAAATTTTTATTGCAGTTGCTTTTGATTCCTTCTTTGTAAGAAATATAGCAAGGGGAAATTTGAAATTTTGCCCACTTTTAGGAAAAGGTTTAAAAAACTATTTATAAATTTTTTTTACATGAAAGTTAAATAAAGTTGTCTGCCCTAACTATTTTTTAAAAGTTTTTTGAGGTCATAAAATTTAATGTTTCGCATCAGAAAATTTCTTTAACCTATTCCTGAAAAAAAAAAAAAAATGATTTTTTTAAAATTTTCACAGTATGTTTTACTGCTAGATGGCAGCACCACACATTTTCTAATTTGTAACTCTAGTCAAAAGCTGATATACCAACTCTACCTACCAGAGATTAATTGAATCAATTACCGATTATTTCTCGAAAGTAATCGAATTCTTAATTTGAAACATAAAAGAAGATTAAAAAAAGTATTTGAAACATAAAAGCAGGTTATATAAAAAAAAAAATATGAACATAAAAGCCGACACCACTTCGAATCCTTATTTGGGTCGTTTTAAATAAAATCACTAGCCAAAATCAATTTTTAAAGGTGACAATAAAAAATGATGCTATCAAACAAATGCTACCAAACGCATAACTCTTGCGCATAAATCAAACATGAGGCTGGCTGCCAGTTTATAGCTGCTATTGATTCTGCCATATTCGATTAAAAACTATAGGAAGCGTAAAAGCCAATAAAAACTATGTATGTTATTTTGGATTTTAAGTAATAAAGAATATATTATCCGGATCAAGATTATAATTTCCTTAAATTATTATAATTAAAATTCATTACAATTACTATTATAATTTATTTATAATAAAAATTATAAATCTCTTAAAATTATAGCTTTATATAAAATGATAATTGTTTAATAGTCATAATTGTAATTTTAATTTCGAACTTTTTTAATAACAAATATATATAATTTAATTACTTATATAGTTCTTTTATTGCTTGTATAATTAATATCAATAATTTAATTGATGATATAATATTTATTGGTAATTTAATTATTATGATGTTAATTATAAATTTACTTATTATTATAATTTTTTAATTAAAAACTATAACTTTACCTTCGGCTTTATTAATTGGAGTTAATAAAATTGTAATCCAACGAAAAGGTAAAATTCTAATTTTTCTTATGATTCTTAAAATATGAAAGATCTCGTTATTTTACTGTGAATTTCGTAACAGTTTTGGAGTTAATAAATGTAAAGATTTTTTTTAAAGTTTTTTTTACCCGATGTTGACATTTATACAATAAATATCACTGATCTAATATCACTAAATATCACTGATCTAATATGAAGAGATAATAAATCGAGATTTACTTATTACAAATAAAAACTTTAAAAATGGAAGTATAGTAGCTTTAAACTGTCATCGCCGTGTTAGATTTATGAGCTATAGTTTCTGTGCTAATTGTTTATACATTCTGCTCCTATGATTATTGACATATTCTTTCCTTAGGGAGCAATTATATCAACCTTTTATAAAAATAGAAAAAAAAAAAAAACCTCCTAACATTCAGAAATTTTTTTAATCCACTGAAAAATTAGGCATTGTCCAGTAAAATAGATTTAGAAATATAATTGAAACTTAAACGTTTAAGCCTAAGAACTGCCAAAACAAATAAAAGAAATTTAAGAAGAAAAAAAAAAAAACCTTAAATGATTACAAAGCATAAAAGTATTTGAAAAGTAAAAGCGGATCCTGTTATACTGAAAGGGTGCTGTCATAAAATTAAAAATTATTGTGTTCATTTCGGAAAAATCTGAGAATTCCTTTCTGTAAAGGTAATGAAGCCATAAAATACCACAAAGGTCATAAAATTCACAAAATAAAACAAATGAATAAAAAATCCACAGATAAGTTTTCCTAAAATCTGTCTACGACTGCTCAGTTGGTAGAGAGTTCGATTCGTATATGAAAGTCCCTGGGTTCGAACCCTGGATCCCGCCTGGTTCCATACAAAATAATAATTCATGGCAATTAAGTAGTGCACTGGTTAACAATTATAATAAAACAAGTATGGCTCAGTGGATCATAATAAAATCTAAAGTAAATGAAATTTAAGAAAATATCACTGACAGGAGAAAAGGGAAAATTCAAACACACATTTGCAATTAAAATTAATGATATTGATCGTATTCATATTCTGTAGAAAGATAAAAAGAAAGTATACTTACATTGTGTTTCATTGGAAATCATAAAAAGTATGCAGAGGAAGATGAGAATAAGAAATGAGTATTATATATTACTTAAAATTAATTATTCTATAATAAATAAGAATAAACAAATAATAATAGAGAGCTTTGGCATTGCATTTGCCTTACGCCTACCTTAACGATAATTTTATTTTCGCGCATGAGCTGTATATTTAATAGTTTACTATTATAATTATTGTTAAGTCAAACGGCAGAAATTAAATAAATTTGAAGTGGTTATGTTGTTATTTTGGTTATTTTCTCAGTTTTTAATTTCTTAAAGAGCAGATATTAAAAAGATGAATCGAACAACTCTAACGATAATTTAGGATTAAGATTGGATGCATATATAAGATTAACAGAGAGACAGATAGTGGAATTTAAAGCAAATTTATTAACAATAAAATAATAAAATTAAATAGAGGGGTTTCAAAAACATAAAGCAAAACATTTTACTTTTAGCATCAACCAACTTGATCTTTAAACTGCCGGTTCTTTCAAATTCAATAGATTAATCAGGCATTTTTGCGCTTGTTTAGGACTTTTTCTTTTTTGTATGAAAGCGAATAGCAATAAATAAATAAATTAAAAGATATTTTAATTCTTTTATAATTTAGTTTAATTATTTTATAATTTAATTTAGTTATTTTAATTTTTTTAATAATTTTTATAGATGAAAATAAAAATCGTTAGTCACATTTCTAATTTTCTTTTTTACGTAATTCTTTTTTAAATAACTATATTTTACACAGCTCTTTTTTTTTAATCAAACATTAAAATCCAGCTAAGTTTATGACAATATTGTTCACGAATGCTTTCCGTGAAATTTTTATACCAAAGATTTTAAAGACAATCAATATGATGGAATGGATTTTGACCCTTTCATCAATGGCATCCATTAATGTATAACATACATCATAAAAACGGTTAGCTTTTTAAGCTTAATTAAGCAAATTATTAAAATTGACGGTTGTCTTTCATATTTCACTCTCAAAAAATCCATTAAGGCAATTTATTATTGATTAAATTTCCTTTTATGTTTTAAAATTTTGCTTTTCATTTGTACCAAACGCGTAAAAAAGTAGAGAGTAATTAATAATTTCCTTCAATGATTTCGTTTTCTGTTCTAATACATTTACAGATGATAATTTTTCAAGCTGTTATCGTTTAAGTATACCTGACTAAGCCTTAAAATAACTAAGAGTATTGAAGTTTTTCTACTGTGAGAAGAAAAAGATGGTAAGATCTTTTTTTTTTTTTTAGTGTTCAAAATACTTTAAAGAAAATGAATTTTTCAATGTTAAATTCTTTAAAAATTCTATTTTTTATAACTTTTATTCTGAACAGTATTTGGTAGCTTGCATGTTTTAAAAAATATTATCCTAAAAGTATAAATTAAAAGTCAAACGGCAAAGACATTTAGTGAAAAAAATGAAAGATGCGATATTTCGTGCGCCGTTGTGCGCGTTGACACATACATGAAATAATCTTGAGCGAACTCTAAAGGTACTTTTTTTTCCTTCAAAAGCACATTTTCTCACTTGCAGACAGAATAGTTTCAAACATTTTCAGTCGATAATAATAATAGAAGACAATAATAGTAGAAGACAGATAATAAAGAAGCTTCCTCAGCAGATAGAGTTTTTTGGAAATTGTATTTAAAGTTTAGGTGTCAGAGTAAAATTTCCTAGATGTTACTATTTACAAAGCAGTGGTTCCCGAAAGGTATACCACTGAACCCCAGGTTTTCGTAGGAAGGTTATAAAGGTTCTCTTTGACTTTAAACCTAATTTTAACATTGGCATCGATGAACAATGAATAAACTTCTCCCTTTTAAAGTAATTATCAATTTTATTTTGTTTAATATGTTTGAAATTTAATTGATAAAGTCGGGTTTCCACTAAACGTAAGTCGATTATTAAGGGTTCCGTTGCCGAAAGGTATTAGGAACCACAATTATAATGTATACTAGTTAGGTAGATAAAGATAAAAGATGATATATTGTAAAAAAAGGAGAGAGACTAAAATAATCTACCCGAACAAATAATCATTTATAATTCTAATAATATAATATTATTATTATAATAATAATAATACAATAAACTTATAATTATAGTAACTAGTTATTAAACACTTGAACAAAGTTACTTCATTCAGAGTAAATCAATAAAAGAAAAATTTAGGTTCGATATTAGAGATACACATTTAAAACAAATCGTCTAGATAATATTTTAAAGTAATAACACAAAAAAATTTCAAAAGTTCAGTTAATTTTTTTAATAATAGGACTTATGTAAAAATATTCTTTAAATCAAAACAAATTCACTACAAAATAAATGAAAACAGCAGGGGGAGAACGGTTTATGTCCATAAAACCTGATACTAATAGGACTTATGTAAACCTATTCTTCAAATCAAAACAAATTCCCCGCAAAATAAATGAAAATAGCAGGGGGAGAACAGTTTATGTCCATAAAAACTGATACGGAGAAAAAACTATTTTGCACAAAGAAAGCAAGAGTTTTTTCATTTTCACTCTGTAATAACTCTCAGTGAGAACCAATTTTTCACGTAATTGATTTGCCAAAAAAAAGTAATCCTCAAAATGTATTGATGGTGATATTCAAATGTGATATAATTTATTTCGAAACGTTTAAAATGTTTTCATAGGTAAGTGATCATTCATGCAATAATTAAAATATAATTTTACCAAAAAAAATTGAAGAAAAATTGAACTTTTAGACAAGTTTAAAAACAGAGACATAAAAAAAATCCTAAGCTAACCTGTAGACAGATAGCATTTTTTTCTCACCAATTGCAGGTGGCGGACACTGAGTAAAATCAAAGCTCTAAATTTTGAAATATTTCTAAGCGAGTTGTATTTCTCCTGTTGTTGAATAAAATAAAATGAGGTGAAAATACGTTTAGAAAGAACATTATGGGTAGTAAGTAATAAGAAAGACAGAATAAAGTGGAATAGACAGATAACAAAAATAGAGAATTTTTATTTTTATTTTTTTTTATTTATTTTTTTTTTTTTGCACGCAGATTGTGACGGAAGTCTATTACGGATCCCGAGTATAAACAAAGATCGAATTTTTGAAATATAGTTTGGACTCTAATGAAGTTTCTCGGATAAATAAAAAATACGTAATATAATACTAACACATATTAAAAAGGACAACTGTTAGAAAAAACTCTTAAGAAACTAAGAATAGAAAATTGAATAATGAATCACTTTGTTGTTCAAATGTTAAATACGGAAGTGGGATGTATTTTACCTGTAAGACTGAAACAGAAGGTACTAGAATCAAATAATTAACTAATTGTTTTTAATCCTTTGCATTGTTTCAGGTGTCTTCATTTGAAAACATTGCGAAACGTAAATATGTTTACTTTTTAAAGAAAATAGAAGCTCTTTCACCTGAAAAAGGCCCAGAGCAGGAAAATCTTGCACCTGCAGTCGTTTTCGGGAACTCATCCGTTTATGCCATAGCGCAAGTTGGAAGATCAAAAAATACACTTCGTAAAGCCTTTTGGATTATTTTTCTATTCATGGCGCTTCTCGTTTGTATTCACCAACTTTATCCCTTTATAGTTGTATATTCACAATATGATGTTATCATTGATTTTCAAGTCGAACATAAGTGGAGCTTAGAATTTCCTGCAGTAACTGTTTGCAATTTGAATCGAATGAAAAAGCAATATATTATGTGCTTGAATCCAAATAGTCCAATGAACGTTTGTAAGAATGGGATGCGAGTGCACAAAACAACATTCACTCTGTCTGAAAGAAATACAATAACATCATGCAAAGCTCTCTTGTATGGAAATGTCAGCATCTCAGATCACTCGGCGCTACCATTTTTGACAACATATTCTCTTTTGGATAAAGAAAAGCGTAAATTAATAGGAGAGCGAGCCAGTAGCATCATACGCAGCTGCACGATAAATGGTGCAATTTGCTCTACTGAAGAATTTTCTTTCGTGCAAAGTTTCCGCCATGGTAACTGCTATACTTTTAACAAACGAAAGGAAAATGATTCGAATCCCCTTGTGGCTTCAATGAATAAACTTAATTTGGGTTTGGAACTAGTTTTGGATTTGCATCTTGAACAATATATGAGAGAAACGCAAGCAATTGGAGCAAAAATATTAATACATCATCCAAAAGATGAACCAAATACTGAGGAAGAAGGGATTACAATTAGTCCAGGATTCGAAACTTCAATAAGTATGTCAAAGATGCAGATCGTAAGACTACCATATCCTTTCAGAGATCAGTGTATTCACTATGAACTTGATGATAAATATCCTTTCTGCAACCAGCAGGACTGCGTCAGAAGTTGCATACAAAATTTTAATAAACTGGCATGTGGATGCACAGATCCAACTATACCGAAAGCAGATGAAACAAAACTTTGCAATATTTCCAATGCCACAGATGTTTGTTGTCTTGATAAGGTTTTGGAAGATCTAACCGGAAACAAATTTACTTGTGACTGTCCATTTCCTTGCCATTCTGTTGGTTACGATATCCAACTTTCCTATGCGAAATGGCCATCAAATGCATTGGGATATTTTCGGAAATACGATATGATAAATGAAAATAGAAATATCATTGCGAGAAATCAGGCAGCGATAAAAATATATTTCTCCGATTTCAGACTAACGTCGTATTTTCAAAAGCCTAAATATGAAAAATCGGAAATCTTCAGTCACCTCGGTAGTGAACTTGGTTTGTGGTTAGGATTGTCACTTTTTGCGACGCTTGAAATGTGTGAGATTTTATGGCTAATTGCAAATTACTTCCTGAAGAAGTTTTTAACTTTCGTAAGAATTCGAAGCCACTAAAATTGGATGTAGATACAAGCTTTAATATTTTAAATGGTTAAAAAAGTTTAGAAAATTTTTTAGTCAGAAATATAGTGAGCAAGGCTTTAACGTGCAATGTATTTCTCACGAATTACCGTTTTTAATCATGTTTAATAAGAGTCGATAATGTTGTATACAGGTTGTGAAGAATTGTATCGATGCTGCCGGGTTCGCTCTTTGTACATTTACTATCAATATATGAAGTATAATACTCTTTGCGTAAAATAAACGGCCGTAGTAGATGTGTCTCAAAATTCAGTAGAAAAGTTGCACATTTATTTAAAACCAGTTTCTTCAGAGAAATTGAGTATAGAACTCAACGCTTCGGATTGTTAGCATAATATTCTCAGTTCGACACTAGTATTGCAAATCTGGAGAGTAGGAAGTAAGTTATTATCATTTGAACAACTTTATTATTTTGCTATCATCTATAAGAAATACTATGAATGGATTGTTTAGTGCACATTATGAAGCTTAAAAATTGTCATCTGTTCTGTAATTGTATTTACTGTGAAACATTCTTTCTGAACAAGAAGTTACTAATTTTGCACTCCAATGATAAAAATAAATCATGTGTACATATAGGACATTAATAGAATTTTTTTAAAAGTGCAATAACTCTTTGTAGTTGCAAATTGATTCATCGAATGGATTTTCATCGAATTATATTTATGGTGATTGGCATTTTATTAACATTTTAGAATGTGTGGTATTGACCTGTAAAAACTTTTTTATTTTGAATACTGAGTAAGTTTTCTTTTAAAAATTGGAAACGCAATATACTGAAAAATTGGTCAAGTTTGGCTAAGTTTTCTTGTTATAGGATTTTTAATGATTTTAATTTGATGGAGGCTAGCAAATATATCTTGTAGCCTGCATTTCTTGCCTGTATTATATATTATTTTAGTGTTAACTTGAAATGTTCGATATGCACAGGCAATTTAACCAAATAGTAAATATAAATGTGCGTGTTACCCAGCATTGTTTGAAATCATGAATCAATATTGCGAGAATATTATTGAAGTCTATAGTAATGATATCTTTGATGTCTATCGTGATGATATCTTCTATGCCTATTGTAATATCTTTGATGTCTGTTGTAAGGATATCTTTAAAATTTTATTCCTCTATATAGCATAAAAATGTAACGACATAAAAACATTTCACACTGTTTTTGGCACACTTTTCACTTCACAGAAAATAACATGGTTACTTTTCTAACTAAGAAGATTCAAAAGATTTGGGCTGTTGTGAACTTTTAATTAAGGTTCTTACACTTTTTTCCCGGAAATTAATTTTTTTATAACTTCTTATTAAAAATTTTCATCTCTTTCCACATTTCATAATAAAGACATTTATATTGGTATATAACATGGTATCGTAGAGCTTGCGGCCAACACTTAATATAGCAAACTCTATTGTCCGGGAAAAAACAGGCATTATAACGTGAGCTCAAAAAGATATCGTTACTATTTACACATAGAAAAAAAAATGCTACTCTAATTTTAACAAAGCAAAGTTTTACTTTCAACTTTTAATGAACGCACAATTTACATTGCATAATCTTTTGCCTATTTTATGTTACATAAAGTGACCTAAGAAATTAATGACCTAAAATCACGTAATACTTTCGAATAAAAAATGCATTAAAACTGGTTAGGTTTCATACATAACACGTGGCAAGCTAATTACAAAATACGTATTTTAACTTGAATATATAAAACCATATATGGCAAAGTTACTTTTAAAAAGTAACGAGTAAAAGTACAAGTATTTTTAAAAAAAGTATCGAGTAAAAAGTAAAAAGTTCTTATTTTAAAAAGTAACGAGTAAAAAGTACAAGTAAAAGTACAAGTACTAAACAAAAAAAGTAACGATTTAAAAGTACATTGTTAGGAAATCGAAAATTCAAAGTAACCTAAAATTTTATTGAATAATATTCTTATGTTCTTTAATGTTTTTGTAAAATTGTTGTTATTTATTTAATTATTTTTAATTTTGAAAGTTAAGGACATTAATTCATTTTTTAATTCGGATGAATATTATAATATAATTTTATAATATAATCGTATAATATAATTTAAAATCAAATATAATTTTAATATCAAACTTTTTATGGATTTGCACGAAAAAGAAATTTTATCTGAAATTTGAAAACTGCTTCAAAGAAGAGAAATAAACTGATTAAATATTTACGAGTAAGCGAGTCCCTCTAACTTTAAAACATCGTTAGCGCGACTTATAGTACACAATTATAATTAATAAATCTCAATATAGTTGATTAATGAGAAACGAATATCAAAATTTACGGAAACGACAGTTCTTTATTCTTTCCCTAGTCTTATTAACTATTCCCTAGTTTATATTAACTTAAAGAGAGTCTTTTTTTATTTCAATAAAAATTTATATTTGCTAAATCAAAATAAATTCTTGTTAATTTATTGAAATAAAAAAAAAGATAAAAGTGGTAGAAATCATATTATTACGGAATAAAATCTAATTCGAATGTTACAAAGCTCCTTCAATAGTGAACATTTAAAATACCCAGAAGCCGAACCAGAAATCAAAATTATCTGTTTACATATTAAAAAGGGCTTAGATTTATGTTAATTTTAGAACTATAAATTTTTTTTTCAAATTTTGTTTTTAATTTCGGAAACTTTATTTTATAAATAAATTACCTTGTTCGACAAATTTGATAAACATTATAACTTATATTAGAAAATAAATTTAAAAAAAATGCATTCATATACAGGAAACCCCTATAAATCCAATAAACTACAAATTATATTTTGTTTTTGAATATAATTTTTTTTATTTTAAAATATTTCATAATGGCAATTTTTGGATTTGTAATAACGATGTGCAATACTAAATCCCCTCATAATCAAAAATTATGAACGAAAGTTTTATTTTTAAATTTTGTGATATGAATAACTAGTAGGGGAGAGTGGGGTCAATTGTAACAGGGTACGATTGTAACAGAGCAAAAATTTCGAGTGTTGGGCTCTAGATTTGGTTCCTAGGTGGCGCACAAGGTGTATTTAATAAATCTACATGTACACCCCTGATGGCAACCATTTTTATGTACTTTTGAAAGAGTTACATCACAAAAGATATTTTCACGCCACGCAAGTACTTTTTTAGGTATTAGAATATTATATTGTAACAAAGTAATTTTGTTTAAACAAATAAAAATTAGTAACCGAATATGTAAGTGGACACCTTAATTAACCTTTCAATAAAAAAAGATTAGTTTTGCTAATTAACTAGCATTGTTTTTTACAAATGAAGCTGAAATGGCGTCTTGGGGACAATTGTAACAATAAGTAAAGGGACGATTGTAACAGCTGAAAATAAATAATCTTATGTTTACAAACCATTACTTAACTCTTTAAGGACCACCAATAGTTTCCTATATCATTTATAATATGTTGTATGTGCATTATTTTATTTGTCACCTTTCACAGCATAAATTAAATTTTTTAACCCCTTAAAGTTAAAAGTTAAACCCTTTAGGTTTCTGCTCATTATTATTTTTACTTCTAAAATATCACTACTATTTTGATCAATCAAAAAATATATCACAACTATGATAATATGTATAATTAACTATGTTTTAGTTGAATTTATGAACTGTTACAATTGATCCCGTAAGTGGGGACAATTGTAACAAGTGTACGATTGTCAAAAATTGTTAATAACTAATATAATAATGTTTAAAATCAGGTATTTATTTTTTTTCTAGTAGAGGATAGTCTACTTTACTCGTCTGTCAATTAATACTAATAATATATTGGATTTTTTGTTAGTTAAAAATAGTTAAGTAAAAAATGTTACAATTGACCCCACTCTCCCCTACGCTTACGTAATAGTATATATGTTACGTTTATTATAATTCAAAAAAATATTTTTTTATTAAATAAAAAAATAATAATATTTTAGGTTTGTTTTTATAATTTAATACTTTAACGTTAAAAAATTTAAAACTTGTGCCAAAATTTTTTGTAATAGTAATATGAAATTAGTTATTTTAATTATTTAAAAAAGCATCCAATGCGCACACATAGTTAACAAAATTTTTAATTAACATATTTAAATGAATGAAAAATGCTTCAAATAAATATAAAATGTTATTTTATAAATAGAAAATGATTAGATATTAAAATATATATGAAATATAAAATTTTTATGAATATTTGGACATTAAAATTTTTCAGAAAGCTTACCGAGTTTTAGAAAAAAGTAACGATTTCATTCGACATTTCCGTTACAAATACTTGTACTTTTTCCATAAAAAAGTAACGAAAGTACAAGTAAAAGTACTAAATTTAAAAAGTAACGAAGTACAAGTAAAAGTACGTACTTTTTACTTGTACCGGTGGTACAAGTAACGAAAGTAAAAGTACTGCCATATATGTATAAAACACACAAAAAAAACTAACACATTATTAAAAAATTAATTAGATTTTTAAATGAATAAAGTATAAATGATAGATTTATTTTCCCCTTGAAAAGAAATTTACATACACTATAAAAAATGGATGCACAAATTCCACGAAACCTCCGTCGTTTTTTACTAAAACGTTTCCTGGTATATGCTCTGAACGGACATCTTGCCGAAGTGAAGAAATAACTATCGTCACTTCTTAAATGTCTAATAAGTTTAACTTTTATATTGTAAGACAAAAATAAAAAAAACCTTTTTTTTTCAATTTTGTCTAACAACAAAACAAATTTTGACAAAAAATTCATATTTTTCTTCTATATTCAATTGCAAAATGATATCCGGTGCTGAAATTACAAAATAATAGCAGCAAAATTTTAAAACTTGTGGAAAATAAACTCTTTGTTTCCAAAGCACAACCGAAAATTTCTGTCTTCTTAATTTTTTTTAAAATCTATCTTTCAAATTTCATTTATTATTTTCAGAAAAAAACTCAAATTTAACATATTGTTAACAGGTGCACGCGCTTATCTACTTCAATTTATTAACGCAATGACAGTTCTGCACGTAAAAAGTCGTGCTTTAACCTGCACTCTTCTCCGCATAGCATAACCGGTTTTTCCATGTTATTAGATAGGGAAATAGTGTATTGGGGAAAAATATTCTCTCAATTTCGCCCATTTGCTAAACCGCCAGAGGGTTGGTGATATAGACTATACCAAAGTGCAATTTCGTTTTATTCAGAGTAAATAAAATTTATTGGAGTTTACTTAAAATATTTTTGTTTACTTCCATATTAAATTGCAAAATAATAGCCGGTGCTGTAATTACAAAATAATAGTCGTAAAATTTTAAAGCTTGTGGTGAATAAACTCTTAGTTTCCAAAGAACAGTTGAGAATTTCTGTAGCCTTAATATTTTTTTAAAATTTATCTTTCAAATTTCATTTGTTATTTTATAAAAAAAAACTCAAATTTAACACCTTGTCAACCAGTGACGAGTTAATTCGTCATTACACAAGCATTATCTATTTCAATTTATTAACCTGGGAGATATAAACTATTCCATAGTGTAATTTCGTTTCATTCAGACTCTCAATTTATTGGAAAATTTATTAGAATCAATCAATAAAATTTATTGGAGTAAATTCAAAATATTTTACTTCCATATTCAACTGCAAAATAATATCCGATGAAATGACACAGTTTCTGTGTAAAATTGTAAGCCAATAAAGTATAAACATAGCTGTATAAAAAATAAAAATCATCAGTCGCATTTCTAATTTCCTTTTTTACATAAATCCTTTTTACATAATTACATTTTACCCAGCTCTTTTTTTTTTAAATGAAACACTAAAAGCCAGCTAAGTTTATAACAATATTGTACACGAATGCTTTAGATGAAATTTTGATATCAAAGGTTTTAAAGGCAATCAACTTGATTTCATTAATTTTGACACTTTCATTAAGAGCTTACATTAATGTATAAAATACATAATTAAAAACGGTTAGATTTTTAAGCTCAATTAAGAAAATTAGTAAAATTTTCGTTTGTTTTTCATATTTCAATCTCAAAATATCCATTAAGGCAATTTATTATTGATTTAATTTTCTTTAGCGCTTTAAAATTTTGCTTTTCATTTGTTCCAAACGCGTAAAAAAATGGAGAGTAATTAATAATTTCCTTCAATGATTTCGTTTTCTGTTCTAATACATTAACAGATGATATTCTTTCAAGTATAAATTGAAAGTCAAACTACAAAAGACATTTCGTGAAAAAAAGAAAGGATGCTACCTTTCGTGCGTGGGTGTGTGCGTTGACACATACCTGAAATAATCTTGAGCGAACTCTAAAGGTTATTTTTTTCCTTCAAAAGCACATTTTCTCACTTGCAGACAGAACAATTTCAAAGTTTTTCAATCGAATTGACCCGAAACTTTAGCAACAAGATATTATTTGAAGCATCCGTAGCAGATAGAGTTTTTTCAAAATTATATTTAACACTAGAAAGACTGAAACTTAGTATATACCTATATTGCCCAAAAGCAGTCAAAATGACTTAGCTAACTTGTAGACAGATAAAATTTCTTTCACACCAATTGCAAATGGTGGTCTCCGAGTAAAAGCAAAGCTCTAAATTTGAAATATTTTTCAGCCTGTATTATTTCTTGGAACAAAATAAAATGTGGTAAAACTACGTTTAGAAAGAACATTATGCGTAATAAGTAATGGAATGTAAAGTGGAATAGTGTGACGGAAGACTATTATGGATCCCGCGTATAAACAGAGATCAAAATTTTGAAATATAGTTTAGATTCCATTGAAATTTCTAGGATTAATAAAAAATACGAAATATAATACTAGCACATATTAGGAAGGACAGCTATTGGAAAATATTCTTAAGAAACTAAGAACAGAAAATTGAATCACATTGTTGTTTAAAAGTTAAATACGGAAGTTTGTTGTATCTTACATGGAAAGCTGAAACAGAAGGTACTAGAATCAAATAATTTACTAATTGTTTTTAATCCTTCGTATTGCTCCAGGTGTCTCATTTGAAAACATTGTTAAACGTAAATATGTTTGCTTTTTAAAGAAAATGGAAGCTCTTTCACCTGAAAAAGGCACAGAGCAGGAAAATCTTGAACCTGCAGTCGTATTCGGCAACTCATCTGTTTATGCAATAGCGCAAGTTAGAAAGTCAAAAAATACACTTCGTAAAGCCTTTTGGGTTATTTTTCTGTTCATGGCGCTTCTCGTTTGTATTCACCAACTTTATCCCTTTATAGTTGTATATTCACAATATGATGTTATCATCGATTTTCAAGTTGAACATAAGTGGAGCTTAGAATTTCCTGCAGTAACTGTTTGCAATTTGAATCGAATGAAAAAGCGATATATTAGGTGCTTGAAACCAAATAAACCAATGGACGTTTGTATGAATGGGGCGGGAGCGGATCACTATAAACTCACTCTGTCTGAAAGAAATACAATAACATCATGCAAAGCTCTCTTGTATGGATATAGCAATATCTCGGATGACTCAGGACTTCCATTTATGACAAGATATTCTCTTTTGGACAAAGAAAAACGTAAATCAATAGGAGAGCAAGCCAGTAGCTTCATACGTAGCTGCACGATAAATGGCACAATTTGCTCTATTGAAGAATTTTCTTTCGTGCAAAGTTTCCGCCATGGTAATTGCTATACTTTTAACAAACGAAAGAAAAATGATTTGAATCCCCTTGGGGCTTCAATGAATAAACTTAATTTAGGTTTGGAGCTAGTTTTGGATTTGCATCTTAAACAATATATGAGAGAAACGCAAGCAATTGGAGCAAAGATATTAATACATCATCCAAAAGATGAACCAAATATAGAGGAAGAAGGAATTACAGTTAGTCCAGGATTTGAAACTTCAATAAGTATGTCAAAAATGCAGATCGTTAGACTACCATATCCTTTCAGAGATCAGTGTATTCATTATGAACTTGATGATAAATATCCTTTTTGCAACCAACAGGACTGCGTCAGAAGTTGCATACAAAATTTTAATAAACTGGCATGTGGATGCACAGATCCAACTATACCAAAAGCAGATGATGCAAAACCTTGCAATATTTCCAATGCCACAGATGTTTGTTGTCTTGATAAGGTTTTGGAAGATCTAACCACAGACAAATTTACTTGTGACTGCCCATTTTCTTGCCATTCTGTTGATTACGACATCAAACTTTCCTACGCAAAATGGCCATCAAATGCATTGGGATATTTTCAGAAATACGATACGATAAATGAAAATAGCAATAGCATTGCGAGAAATCAGGCAGCGATAAAAATATATTTCTCCGATTTCAGACTAACGTCGTATTTTCAAAAGCCTAAGTTTGAAAAATCGGAAATCTTCAGTCACCTCGGTAGTGAACTTGGTATGTGGTTAGGATTGTCACTTTTCGCGACGTTTGAAATATGTGAGATTTTATGGCTAATTGTCAATTACTTCCTGAAGAAGTTTTTAACTTTCGTAAGAATTCAAATGCAATAAAATTGGATGTAGATAAAAGCTCTAGTATTCTATATATTTTAAAATTTCAGAAAAGCTTGTAGTCCGAAATATAATGAGCAAGACTTTACCATGCAATGCATTTCTCAAGAATTACTAATAAGAATTGATAATGTTGCATGCAGGTTGTGAAGAATTGTATCGATGATACCGGGCTCGCTTGTGGTACATTTATTATCCATCTGAAGTATAATACTCTTTACGCAATATAAAAGGTAATATTACATGCGTCACAAAATTCTAAAGAAAAATTGCAAATTCATTTAATACCAGTTTGATTTTTACTGGGGTTTGATTTATACCAGTTTGATTTATACTTGCTATCATTTGGTCAACTCTGCTATTTTTTCTATCATCGATAACAAATGCTATGAATCGATTGTTCAGTCTACTTTACGAAGCTCAATGATTGTCATCCGTTCCGCAAATATTTTTGCGTTGGAGCATTGTTTTTCAACAGGAAGTTACTAATTTTGAACTTTTATCCCAATTTTTCAATCATAAGAAAAATCATGGATACATATACAAAATTAATAATGACATTTTGAAAGTGCAGTAACTCTTAAAAGACAAGTTGCAAATTTATATTCATTGAATTGTATTTTTATTGAATTATATTTATAGTAATTGGTATTTTATTAACATTTTAGAATATGTGATATAAACCTGTTGAAACTTTATATTTCGAGAATTGAGCAAGCTTTCTTTTAAAAATCGCATTCCCGTTTCCTAAACGGAATATACTGAAAAGTTGGTCGAGTTTGGCGCAGTTTTCTCGTTATAGGACTTTCAACGCTAATTTGATTGAAGCTAGCGTGTATTATATTATAGCCTATATTTCTAGCCCGTATTGTATATTATTCTGGTATTAGCTTCTAATGTTCGTTATGCACAGACAATTTTACCAAATAGTAAATATAAATGTGCATGTTACGTAGTACTGATGCTATACACCGTTGTTTGACATCATGAATCAATATTGTAATGCTATCTTTGATATCTACTGTAAAGATATTTTTGATGTCTATTATAATGATATCTTTAGAATTTTATTTCTCTATATTGAATAAAAATGTAATGACATAAAGCCATTTCTCACTGTTTTTGACACTCCTCTCACTGGGCAGAAAATAACATGGTTAATTTCCTAAGAAGATTTAAAAATTTTGGACTGTTATGAACTTTAAACTAATTAAGGTTCTAACACTATTTACCTGCAAATAATTTTATTATCACTTTTTGAAAGTTTTCATTCTATTCTTTATTTGATTATAAAGGTATTTGCATTGCTATATAATATGGTATCGTATTGATTACAGATAACAATCAATTTAGGAAACTCTATTGTCTGGGCGAAAACAGGCATTGTTACGTGAGCTCATAAAGTCATAAAGTTATAACGTTAATATTTGCTCATGACAAAAAAAAAATAAAAATACTACTCTTATTTTAACACAGCAAAGTTTTACTTCCAATTTTTTATGGACACGCAATTTACATTGCGTAATCCTTTTCATATTTTATGTTACATAAAGTGACCTATTTAATAATCGCTTAATACTTTAGGAGGAAAAAGGCTTTGAAACTGGTTAGGTTTTAAAAATAACATATGTCGCAAGCTAACTACAAAAAACGTATTTTGACTTAAATATAAGACACACAAAGGAACTAACACATCATAAAAAGAGTTGATTAAATTTTCAAATTTTATGATTTTATTTAGTTTCCTTGAAAAGAAATTTAGATGCACTGTAAAAAATGGATGTTCAAATTTCACAAAACTTTCATCGTTTTTGACGAAAACGTTTCCTCTGAGCGAAAATTTCGCCGAGGTGATGAAATAACTATCGTGACTTCTTCGAAAAAACGATTTTTCAAAAAAAAAAAAAAAAAAAAAAAAAAAAAGAGAAGCAAAAAAAAACTTACAGCGCCTAATGTATCTATCTAGCAATCAGACTATCACAATCGTAATCATTATATAAGTGAATCAATGTCGCCCAAACAGCAAAAGTAGGGCAGATAAAACAGATACATAAATTACACACAAGCCCGAAGCTGGAATCAAACCCGGGATCTTCCTGTTACGAGGATAACTCTTTGACTAATATCGGTCGACAAGCTTTGTCACTTTATTTTCTATCTTTTAGTTTTCATTATAGTGAACAATACTTCCCAATGCACAGCAATGAGGTTTCTAATTGAAGAAAAATTTTCGTCATATATTTGAAATTTCGTGTTTTATTCCGAAATAATTCTCAAAATTAGCGAAACACAACTCAAGGATTGCTGAATCGTCAAAAGTGAAATTTTTATTTGCTAGAGTATAGATTGATAATGCATTCTTTAAGCTAACAACTATCAATGAATTTAAGCTATACTTCAGTTACTTTTTTCACTTACTACCATAGATCACGATTACTTGGGATTAAATATATAGTGGGTAATACTTCTTTAATTCAGAGGGGTTTCAAGATGTTTCACATTTAATGCGCAGTAGCATCAAAAGAAATACTGATTCTAATAATTGTTCTTTGAAAATTTTTGCTGAATTAAATTAGTCAATATTTTAGTCTAAACAGAAATATTTTTTACGAATGTAATTTTGTTAAATTATACAATGCATTTTAAATTTGAACTGTAACTTTCCGCAGAAATAGATTTATAAATTACCCTATATTCCGAGTTTAAACAGTTCAGAAATTAATTTGGCACATTTATACCTCGATTTGATCTGTAATTTTTTCCGGTAATAACAATTTGATATTTTTTAATTAAGATTTATTTAAAATTTTAATATAGCATGACTAACATTTTTACCACCTTTTATATTTTGCTCTTTGACAGTGCTTTGAAAAACGCCTATAAAATAAGGTTACACAAAACTGAAAGTTTCAGAATACTGATTATTTCACATACAAGTAATTTGGCGGAAATTCGTAAATTCCGCTCATCAGAATTTGAGCGGAAAGAAAATTCTGTGAGGTACCGTTTCCTTTATAGTTGTTTTAGACTGAATCAAATGACATAAAATAGGACAAAAAATATTGCAAAAGGTTTTACTATAGAGGATTTCAAAAGATTAAAATAATTTTACGTTAAAATCCTTTCATATTGAACTCCATCCTTTGCGATTTGATTAATTAATTCCGAAGTTGCAGGTAATCCATTCTTTCATGGATTGTTTGCATTCATAAATGTAGACAAAAAACTAGTATTTCTTTTCCTTCGTAAGAAGCACTGCAGAAATTGGTAACACGATAAAATTGAAGTATGCGACATCTCTATTGTAAATGCATTCAGTCACTGAAATGTAACAAAGTAGTTCCAGAGGAGAGAAATTAACAACGGTTTCTGACTTTTTTTTAGAAATCTTTCGTGACATTCAGATTATTTTTTTTCGATAATAGTGACAAAGAACAGTATCATGATTTCAGGGGAAAACAGGAAAGTTTAACCAGACCTTTCTCCAGATCTAAATCCCATAGAGCATGTGTGGGATGCATTAGGGAGACGTCTTGCGACACAACAGTATCCTCCTGGTAACACCCATCAGATGAAAGATGCGTTAAAGGAGAAATGGAGACGTTTACCCCAAGAACTCCTGGATGTTCTGGTGCTTAGCCTGGAGAGACGATGCCAAGCAACAATTACAGTAAGGGGAGGGCATATACCATACTAGGGAACATCTGCCAGTTGTACTTACGCTTCTTCAGGCAATCATGTGTAACTCCACCATATGTCAAATAAAGCCTTTTTTTGTTCCATACCCTACTTAAAGCTTTATATTCATTTCTGCTCCATTATTGTTTTACCATCGTTTAAGTATAAAATAATGTACATCCTATTCAAATTTCATGTCAATCGGATGATTTCTTGTAGAGTTATGACGAAAAACGTACTTGTTGCTTAAGTTTTGCAAATCAGTGTATATATATATACTTGTATATATATATCGGGAACTACCACTCTCCGGTTCACAGAAAAATGGTTAATGGTAGAGGCTGGTTGTTCTTAGAGGTTACCTCCAGTGAATTAAAATTTTTTTTTATCAAAGATACATGACTTTTCTCAAACGATTTTAATTTTAGTCAGTGTCATCTTCTTGGTGCGGAAATATCACTTTTGTTGGCGTCATTAAGAGACGGATCGATGAATAAAATTTAGCGTCTATAACTGGTTTAATTATATGCAAAAACAAATTTATCAAATAAAAATGATAAAGTTATTTTAAATAAATAAAAAACCATGTATTTTGTTTACATTTGCTTATTTGAGGTTTGTTTAAGATGCTTGTTTTTTCTAATTTAACTTTCCACTCTTATGATAAAATCATTGATAGCATCGTCTTTAGTGCACTGTGATTGCAACATGAGGTTATATCGTCAAAAAGAGCTCTTTAAATAAGGGCCTCACACAAATATTTTAAATAAATTTTGATCTGCGTATTTGCTTTTTTCCATTTTTTGTTCTTGATATTTTTTCGTGTTTCCTTATTTGACCTTTTCCGCATTTTGTGAAAATGTTCTACCAGTCACTGGGAGAGGTTTTAATGGTCTCTCTTAACACAAAGTCTAATAAATTCCGTGCCTCCCGAAAGTGGTCGTATAATAGATGCCCTTGTCTTCCCTGGAGGTAGAGGTTTCGCAGTGTATATATATATATATATATATATATATATATTTCCAATGTCACAGATAATTTTTGTCTTGATAAGGTTTTGGAAGATCTCACCGTTATTTGCGACTGCCCTATTCTGTTGAGTATGATATCAAACTTTTTTCTTTCCAATTTCAGGTCAATTGAAAAGAACAAAAGGGATAAAATAACAAGAAAAACAAGGCAAAAAGAGATAAATAGAATAGAATGCATAGTGACATGCTTAGCCCACACGAGCCTTAGCCTAACAGTAGCGTCCACACACAGTAGTGGAGAAGACCGCAGGACAGATGGAAATATGGGGCAGGTCCATGTCCTCCCCAAGGCGACAGAGCTTGCATTTAGGACAGTCAGAAATGTTTATACTAAAAAGGTGTTTGGCCAGACAGTCATGGCCCGTTACAAGTCTAAAGAGAGCAACTGCCTTAATCCTTGGCTGATTTGGGATAGTTAAAATATGGTTGAACCAGGTTTTGTGTATATTGTTTTTATGGAAATTCTCTGAGAGCATGTTCCAGAATTGGTGACGGACCGGCAATTTAAATGAGTGCAGAGAGATGGAGCAACGGGATGCTTGGGCAATAGTTGTTCCTTTCTTGGCCAAGAAATCAGCCTTTTCATTACCCCAAATCCCGCAATGTCCTGGGATCCACTGGAGGACGATTTGCTTGACTTTTAGTGTCAAGACTTTCAGACAATCAATGCATTTCTGAATGGAGATGGATTGGGGAATCAGTGGAGAGTTAATATCAAGAAGTACTGCTTTAGAGTCAGATAAGATGACGGCGCTAGAAAATTGGTCAGTACGACACTGTAGTTGTTTTTAGGCAATTAGAATAGCTTCAATTACACCGTCGTAGGCAGATGCATAGCAGCCAAAAGAAGCGTAGGCAGAGAACAGGTGACAAAATACTCCAGCTCCAGCACTCACCCGCTGATCCACTCGGGAGCCATCTGTAAGGATTCTCAACCATTCAGGTTCAGGATACAGCTCATTCATAGTTGCGTAAGAGGTACCTTTAAGGACATCACAAGCAAAATCTGATTTTAGGACTCTGAGAGCAAGGTCTGTGGCCACATTGAAAGTCTGATAGTCCAGTGGGCTACAAGGAGTGGGAAGAATTTCAGTCTCAATAAAAAGGTTGTATTTGTCTTTTATGCTCAGCACCTCCTGTAGGAAACCAGCTTGAGTTTCTAAGTGGCGCTGCCTGGGGCTCTCTATGATATCAAACTATCTTATGCAAAATGGCCCTCATCTGCATCGGAATATTTTCGGAAATACAATACAAAAAAATGAAAATAAAAATTTTATTTCCGGATATCTGGCATCATTGAAAATATATTTCTCTAACTTGAAGCTAACGTCTTATCTAAAATCAGAGAAATGTATTTTTAATGATGCTTGACAACTCATACGATTATATAATTTGTCAAAAATACAGATTGTAAGACTACCATATCCATATAGATCAGTGTATTCATGACGAACTTGATGATAAATATCCATTCTGCAACCACAATACTAAAACAACCTGTAACGTAAAGGTAAAAAATTTTATTTACCATAAACTTTACTGTTAATCAGATGGTCAGACTGCTCTCAGTTATTTTGCCATAATTTAAGAATGGAAATTCTAATAGTGTATGTTTATTAAGAGAAAGTACATTTTTGAGTCTTTGATTTCGTAGCTTAAAATATCATCTGCACTAATTTAGAAATTTTGAGGTTAACCCATTGAACAATTTAGATTGAGTCCTAAAACGTGATGATCCGATTAGTAGATCTATCTTTGAAACTATTCCTTAAGCTAACCCTTTTTTCTAATAGTTACCAACTGTTTTGAATTGAATAACGGTAAAAGGTGAATGTTTATTTATTTACAGTGATTTAGTGATTTTACAATAAATATTTCTATATATAAAAACTACGATATTTTACAATAATTTTTATTTACTTACAGTAATTAAGTGACTTTATAGTAAATATCATTTTAAAAATTACGATAAATAAGATTTTTTAGTTTCGCAAAATTTTACGTTAAGAATGGACTTTACAATAAAAAGTGCTAATACCTTGAGTGCTGGATCTTTTTACCAGAATTTTTTTACATTGCAGGTTTTAAATGCATTAATACTCTTTTGGTCAGTGTTAGACAGATTTTTCAGCCATAAGCCTCGTGTGTCATGTCAGTTTAAGACAAATATCGAAAATCAACCCTGGTTTATTAATTCATAATTTGACTTCAACAATTATGCAAGCTTTTTAGCAGTTATAATGGTTTAATTTAAATGATGACTTATACCACTTCATTTGTGAATTTCCAGAAAACAAAAGTTTATAAAAATTAGTTCTCTTCTAATTTTCATATCAGCGATTATTCTAATAAAAGATTCCCAATAACACGCATTATTGACAGCAAAATGACATAAAAATAATTTGAGTTTCTTTATCAGAGTAAAGGATTTATAACAACTTATGTAAATAAAAATGGTAATTTCGTGTTCCATTAATATGAAATTCTAAAATGTTTTTTTTATTCTTTCGCTAATGATTTTGGATATTCACTTTCAATTTAATTCAACTGGCTAATTTTTGAAGAAATAAAATTTTCGAAACTCCTTTCAAAGATAGTATAAATAAATAATTTTTTTAAAAGGTTTCTTTGTCTACAGTCAGATATTATCTTTGTTGACTCATCAAATTAAATTTGATCAATCGTTCAAACTAATATTAAGAATGAAAGTTACTCTAGAGAAACTTCTTACAAACATGATCACTTTAAAGATGAGTAAATTATTTTGAAAGCGAATAAACATTTCTAGATAATTGGAAGTCATGATGTATTATTTAATTTAATGAGTACTGAGCAATAAAGATATCTAGAAATAATTTTAAAGATGAGTGATTTACCTGTCACTGAATGAATATTTCGACTAACTTGGGAATAGAAGAGATGCTTATAATCTTTATAATTATTGACTTTCTTTTAATTTCTTTCAAATAAAATGAAGAATGTGAAACAGTAATATTAATTCGATATCACGAGAAGGAATTAAACTTCATAATAACTGCAGAAGAAAGTACTTCTATTAATTCCTCTAAAAAGTGCTTACTTTTAAAACCATTTTCAAATGAATTCATTACATATTAGATTCAATGGATGTAATAGCTGGATCGTAAATTGTGCTTTCATAATTTTTTAAAGAGGATTCTTTAAAGAGTTCACATGGAAATAGTGAAACTTATTTTTCAGATGCTGAAGATGCATTAAATATTACTCACATTAATTTTGTGTCAAAATATTTCCCCTCTTTCTTCTAAAAATGATTTTACTTTAACTAAAATAAAGATGTCTGTTACAGATTACTTGTAACTTTAATTGACAGAAAAATTTTATTGAGAAAAATTGCATAGCAAAAGTGTATCCTATTTCTTCGAAAGACTACTGAATTAACATAAAAAATGAATGAATACATTCCAATCAATTTGAAAACAAGAGATACTGTACAACATGATGAAAGCATGAACATAAATGAAATCGTTACAAGTAAAATAAGTAGAAAATGTGCAAAAAACATAAAGATATATTCGAAACAAGGGAACTGTCAACTGAATAAGCAAAATTGTACTTAAAAGTTAACTTCTAGCCCTCGTGATCAGGACTCAAAAGATTCACCAATTCAAGCCTTATCGAAAATCAGAAAGGCAGACACAAAAGTTAGAAAATTAACTTGGTTGTTATTACTGTTTATAGGAATCGGTGGGTGTGTTTATGAGATGCAGAAATTTTTAAAAGTTTATCTCACTTTTCCTATTGTCATTACAGTAGAGGATGAATACGAGTCGAAACTGAAATTTCCTGCCGTTACTGTCTGCAACTTGAATCGACTGAAAACTGTGTATGATTATTGCAGAAACCCTGACATCATTAAGGGTTGTTTAATCAAAAATGCAGATAAGGGATTTGTGCCTATTACTGAGAGACGAAACATTATTTCATGCTCATATTTTCGAAATCAAACGGTTTTAAATTCTAAAAGAAACGAATCAGATTCTTTTGCTAGTTACATAAAAATGGATGATAAAAACCGAAGATTTGTTGGACATCAAAAAGCTGATCTAATCAAACATTGTGTTTTTAACATGCATTTATGTTCTCTTGACGACTTTATTCATTTCCAAAGTTTGCAATATGGAAACTGTTTTACTTTTCACAAAAATAATTTAGAGACGACATCAATAGGGTACAAAAGTGGTTTAAAATTACTTTTGAATGTAGAGACAGAACATTATTCAACTACTACACCTAGCACGGCAATAGGTGTAAGGGTTACGATTCATAATATTTCAGAAGCGCCGAATCCAGAAAAAGATGGAGTAAATATCACTGTCCTGGTTACGAAACTTCAATTGCTTTGAAACAATATGAAATCGAACGCCTACCATCGCCATTTAAAGATCACTGTCACGATTACCAAATGCATAATTACTATAGTAACTACAGTAACGAAGCTGAATGTTTCAAAATGTGTCGCCAAGGACGAAGTTTGAATACTTGTGGTTGCATTGATCCTTCTGTCATTTTTATTTCGGATTCAAACATTGCGATTTTGCAAACAAAACAGACGTATGTTGCTTAGATGATGTACAAAACCAAATCTCTGGGAATGTTTCTATTTGTGATTGCCCTTTATCTTGTTATTCGACCTCATACCATAGAGAGATATCAACGGCTGCTTTGCCACTCAAATCACGTTTTTTTGTGAATGGAACTAGTTTATTAAGAAATTTCAGAGACAATTATGCCATTTTGAGAGTATTTTACAAAACTTTGTCTCACCGTACGTACAAACAATTAGCCATGTTTAGTAACTCTGCAATATTTAGCTGTTTAGGTAGTGCTATGTCACTTTGGTTGGGTATTTCATTATTTGCTTTTTTTGAAGTAGCGGATATTTTAATTGTCTTTTGTCGTTGTGCGTATCATACCGTTTATAAAATATTGCATAGTTTTTAAATTTCCTACCTGCAAACTAACAAAGTTCCAGCTGTTTATTGATTGGGTGTCCTAAAACACACTTTTGGTCATAAAAAAGTTTATAACAAGAAAACAAATGAGTTTAAAAAAGAATTTTTGCCGGAAATTCATGCGAGAAAGCATAATTTTTTTTCAAGAGTTTCCGGTTTTAATTTAAAAAAATTTCGACAGATGGCTCTATATATGTTTGCAACAGGAAACGTTTCGAGAAAAATTATCGAAAATTAAGTAATATTATTTTTTGATGCATTTACTAATAGTATGAGATTTTTAATTGTTTTTATTTTATTTATATATTGAATGTCTGCTGCGAAATCTGGAAAAAGTTTTGAACTAAAAACAAAATTTCTGTGAAGTTCTTACGCGAAATTCTTGCTTTGTTATACGAATTTATTGCTAGAGTTATTCCTTTCATCTTTACCGGGGTCGTCGGGCTACCGAAGCAGGGGTGTCATCCCCTCTGCAGAAGATCAAAATTTTATGTCTTGTTTTCGGGTCATCCTCAGGATGTTTCCCTGACCGTCGCCAATAGCCCATTGTGCAGCTCTAGTGCGACGTAAATGAACTACAACAACTATCATCTTTACTGGTTTCTTGTTAGAAAATATTCTTGTTACAATTAATAAGCAGCTATATTCCATTGCAAGTTAAGAAACGTCTTTTCGTATAATATTAAACTTGCGGTATTTGTAGAGCATTGTCTATTTTTAAAAGTTCTTAAGAAAACTTTCGTTCTGCTAACTATTTCTTAATTTGCTTATTTTTAAGGTCTTACCTAGATTTATCTTGTTATGAATTTTTAAAAAACTTATCTATTTAAGGGCAGTTTTTTTTAAATATCTTTTTGCTTTACATCATTCAATGTTTATGATGTCTTATTTAGAAACTTTCTAACGTTTCTTTGCCTGCTTTATTTGTAAACTATTGTCTAGGTTTAATAGTTCTTAAGGAAGTAGTTGCTTATGTGGTGCAGTGTCAGTTTTCTTATTTTTCTCCGTCTTCTCTTAAGTTTTAGATAATTTAGCCTCTCACAACATTTGAAGCAAGATCTTTAAAATAAATAGTGTTTCAAGTGAAATATAAGAGTAAAAAAATAAATACATTTGCTATTAAATTTATGCGAGTCTGAAAATCTTTGGTACTAAAGTGATCCATAGCATTTCCAAATTTGATGATTTATAAATTCAAATAAATATTCATTACTATAAGCAAAAAGCTTTGAACAAAATTTTAAGGACATCCCTGAAAGGCAAGAATACCACAAAAAGTTATTTCCAAGAAAATATTTATATTTTGCGCAGTTAAGTTTTTAAACTCATGAACAACGCCCTGAACAATTTTGCATTTAACTTTTTGTTAACTAATAGCATCATTACAGTACCATGTTTTATTATTTGTTGCGTGCTGAACATCTTATATCATATATTCCTCAGTTCTTTCTTCTCTATTGAAGTATTTTAATGGAAAATGTCAAGTCGTTTTTATTATCTTATTAGCCAGTTATTTACAATGCAATCAATAAAAAATAATATTATAGGAACTGCATTTCAAACTTAATAGTGGTTACTCTTTCTAAATATTTACTACACCTCAAGATATTATAAACATGTTGCTCATATAAACATTCATGAAAATTTTAGTTTACGTTCAAGTTTATTTTTGTTTCAAAGCTCAGTGTCATCAGGTAAGCGATTGTCATATGGAATAATGTTATCTGTTTGAAACTCATTATTTTTTGGAGAAAGAAAAAACAAGTTAATTTTAAGCTAAAATACTTAGGATATTAGAATCTATGTATATTTAAAATTTTGCGCAATGAGAAAAAAAAAGTTTTTGAAATAAAGTGAAATGAAATTTGCAGAAAATCACGGAGAAGTAACTATAATTACAAACTATAATTTCAAAGTACCGACATTGAGATAGTATAAATATTAAACTATTGATGAAACCAATACTGAGAAAACAGTGATCATAGATCTAAAAATATCTTTGAAAATAAAATTAGTTTGTAATAGTTTTTTGCCTTATAATAACAATATATCACTAGAACTTATATAATATTTAATGATAAATTAATGAAAACAAGATTCAGTGAAGGTTAAAAACAACTATGCATTTAAAATGATGCAGAGTTGCCAAATGTTTAAAATTATGATTATTGAATTATTAATGTCTTTTATAAGGTAGGACGAAATATTTTCTGATAGTAAAAAAAATCTTAAACTTGTAGAAGTGAATTATATTGAATGACTCGCATGTGAAAATTGGATACAAGAAGAAAGATTGAAAAGCAATAGCACTGACAAATTTCGGTCGTAAATCTACTAAAGTTTCTAAAAAGTTAAACAAATTATATTTATCCAGAATACTGCAATCTAAAGAAAGTCATTTTTTAAAACAAAAATGAAACAAAATTTAAAAAAAAATAAGCAACTATCTAATGAAAGCAGATTTTGAAGAACAAAACTCTTTTCAATTTCAAAAACGCCAAGCAAGTCTATCTTGTTCATGGCTCAACTTATGCCCTGAATACTTTTTAAAGAAATTACAAACTTATTTTAACAAAGATAAAACACTAAACTTCATACGAACTTGGTCTCTCAACTCAAGTTTTCACTCCCTGTTACGAACTTTTAAGGAATCGCCAATTTACTTCTTTTCGCGAATTGGAAATGCAAATACAATTGGAAGAAAAACTATTTGGATCCTGTTTTTATTGATAGGAATCATTGGATGCATTTATGAAGCTGTCAGAATCGTAAATATTTATTTAACATATTCTATTGTTATAAATATAGTAGACGAAGAACATGCTTCAAGTATGGAATCCCTGCTGTAACTGTATGTAATCAGAACCGAGTGAGAAAAATATTTTCACATTGCTTTAATGATGATACATTGAAAGTGGCTGTGATGAAAATGATAAAGAATCAGGGTTTGTAGGTGAAAATATGTTTATATCGGAACGACGGAAGTTTGTCTCATGCTCAAGTTTCACAAATCAAACTTTGAACAACGCAACAACGACAATTTTAGATTTCTTTTCTTTGTATATGAAAATGGATGAAAATAAGAGGAGGCTTGTAGGACATCAAGAATCCGAAATAATCCTTTACTGTGCATATGATTATCAGTTGCGTTCCATTAACGATATCTCTTATTTTCTAAGCTTACAGTATGGAAATTGTTACACATTTAAAAAACCAGGATTACAAACGTCTTTAACTGGTTACACAACTAGATTAGAAATGCTTTTGAACAACGAAACGAAAGAATACATGCCCTTCAGCCCAACTGTTGGTCTAAAAGTTACAGTTCATGACGTATCAGAGACACCAAATCCAGGCGAAGCATATGAAACTTCTATAGCAGTGAAACAGACCATTATTAGACGTCTACCAGCCCCATTCCGGGATCACTGCATCAATTACACAACCCATGCCAACCTAACAAATCAAGACGAATGCATGAGAAAATGTATTCAAATTCGAAGTTATGAAATTTGTGGTTGTATAGATCCAACTGTATACTGGATGCCTAATATGATACATCGTAACTTAGAAGACAGGAAGAATGTCTGTTGTTTCGACTTTATACAAAATCAATTCTCTAAAAAAAGGTTTGTTTGTGGCTGTCTTCTATCATGTTCTTCGACATTGTTTGATAAGCTTATATCAACTGCTGTTTGGAATGAATATTTATGAATATTTATGAATGAAAAAATGAATATTTATGAAAAATACGGCTGGGGAGAACATTACGCATAGTAAGTAATATGAAAATTAAAGTGACTAATCTCAAATACTTAAGGGAAAACTTGCTCTTTTGAAAATATATTATTCTAGTTTGGCACGAAACGTTTACACTCAATTGCTGAAATATGAAATTTCCGAGCTGTTTATAGTTATTTTGGGAGTGAAATGTCATTGTGGCTAGGAATTTCATTATTTGCTTTGATTGAAGTCGCTGAAGTACTTTTCGGTTCATGTTTCTTATATTAAACTGAAGTTATTGTTCCAAAATTATTTTGTGGTAAAGGAAAACGCAAAATATTAAATATGACGGACTGCGACGCATTTTCTTAAAAAAAGGAGGACTAAAAAATAGATTAATAATCATAATTTGGTTTTTCATAGTAAAAAGTCTAGAATTTACATAAAACTATAAATATCCAGCTTTCTGTGCGTTGTTTTCGAAATTTTTGCACTAAACCTTTCTGATTTTGCACTAATATTATTTCCCTGTTTCCTTACATTTCACTTAATCAGCATTTTTTGAAGATGAATCTTCAGGCTTCCCCTTTTTTAGGTTATTTTAGATGCCATATGTACTAGCGTTCGATATGCACAGACAATTTTACCAAATAGGAAATATAAAAGTGCGTGTTACATAGTACTGATGTAGCACAACATTGTTTGAAATCATGAATCAATATTGCAATGAAATTTTTTATGTCTATTGTAATGATATCTCTAATTTCTATTGTAATGATATCTTCGATATCTATTGTTATATGTTTGATGACTATTGTAATGATATCTTTAAAACTTTATTCCTCTATATAGCATAAAAATGTAATGACATAAAAAGATTTCACACTGTTTTTGGCACACTTCTCACTTCACAGAAAATAACATGGTTATTTTTCTAACTAAGAAGATCCAAAAGATTTGGGCTGTTGTGAACTTTTAATTAAGGTTCTTACACTTTTTTCCCGGAAATTAATTTTTTATAACTTTTTATTAAAATTTTTCACTTCTTTCCACATTTCATAATAAAGAAATTTATATTGGTATATAACATGGTATCGTAGAGCTTGCGGCCAACACTTAATATAGCAAACTCTATTGTCCGGGAAAAAACAGGCATTATAACGTGAGCTCAAAAAGATACCGTTACTATTTACTCATAGAAAAAAATGCTACTCTAATTTTAACAAAGCAAAGTTTTACTTTCAACTTTTAATGAACGCACAATTTACATTGCATAATCTTTTGCCTATTTTATGTTACAAAGTGACCTAAGAAATTAATGACCTAAAATCACGTAGTACTTTCGAATAAAAAATGCTTTAAACTGGTTAGGTTTGATACATAAGCAAGCTAACTACTAAAAACCTATTTTAATTTAAATATATAAGACACACAAAAGAACTTAAATATCCTGAAAAGGTTAATTAAATTTTCAAATAAGTAAAGTATGAATGATAGATTTATTTTCCCCTTGAGAAGAAATTTACATACATTGTAAATAAATGGATGCTCAAATTCCACGACACCTTCGTCATTTTTGACTAAACCGTTTCCTAGTATATGCTCTGAACGAACATTTCGCCGAGGTGTCGAAATAAGTATTGTCACTTCTTAAAAGTCTAAAAGTCTTAAGAGTCTGATAAGTTTAACTTTTATGTTGTACAAAAATAAAACAAAAAACAAAAGTTTTTTGCCTTATTTTTCTTACAACAAAGCAAATTTTGAAAAAAAAATACATGTTTTTCTTCCATATTCAATTACAAAATGATACCCGGTGCTGAAATTAGTAAATAATAGCCATAAAATTTTAAAACTAGTGTAAAATAATCTCATAGTTTCCAAAGCACAGCCGAGAGTTTCTGTCTCCTTAATTTTTTTAAAGATCTATCAAATTTCATTTATTATTTTCGGAAAAAAACTCAAATTTAACACATTGTTAAACGGTGCACACGCATTCCTTACTTCAATTTATTAACGCACTGACGGTTCTGTACGTAAAAAGTGGTGTTTCAACATGCACTCTTCTCAAAATAGCATAACCGGTTTTTCCATGTTATTAGATAGGGAAATAGTGTATTGGGGAGAAACATTCTCTCAATTTCGCTCATTGCTAAACCGCCAGAGGGTTGGTGATATAGATTATTCCAAAGTGCAATTTTGTTTCATTCAGACTAAATAAAATTTATTGGAGTTTATTCAAAATATTTTAGTTTACTTCATATTAAATTACGAAATAATAGCTGGTGCTGTAATTGCAAAATAATAGTTGCAAAATTTTAAGGCTTGTGGTGAATAAACTCTTAATTTCCAAAGATCAGCCGAGAATTTCTGTTTCCTTAATATTTTTTCCCTAATATTTTTTAAATTTTATCTATTAAATTTCATTTGTTATTTTGAGAAAAAAAAACTCAAATTTAACACCTTGTCAACCGGAAACAAGTTAACTCGTCATAGCACAAGCATTATATATTTCAGTTTATTAACCTGAGTGATATAGACTATTCCATAGTGTAATTTCGTTTCATTCAGACTAAATAAAATTTATTGTAGTTTATTTAAAATATTTTACTTCACTTCCATATTCAACTGCAAAATAATATCCGATGAATTGACTTAGCTTCTGTGTAAAAAGGCAATAAAGTATAAACATAGCTGTAATAGAAATAAAAATAGTTAGTCGCATTTCCAACTTTTTTTACGTAATTAAATTTTTCATAACTCTCTTTTTTAAAATCAAGCATTAAAAGCCAGCTAAGTTTATGACAATATTATACACGAATGCTTTCCATGAAATTTTTATATTAAAGATATTAAAGGTAATCAATATGATGGCATCGATTTTGACACCTTCATCAATGGCATACATTAATCTATTACATACATCATAAAAACGGTTAGAGTTTTAAGCTTAATTAAATAAATTACGAAAATCTTGCGGTTGACTTTCATATTTCTTTCTCACAAAATACATTTAGATAATTTATTATTGATTTAAATTTTTTTTGCGTTAAAGTCAGCTTTCCCTTGGTCGAAAGCGTAAAAAAGCAGAGGGTAATTAATTATTTCCTTAAATGATTTAGTAAAAAGTGTGTAGCTCTATTGTAATGCACTAGCAGATGACAGTATTTCAAGTTGTTGTCGTTAAAGTATACCTGACTAAGCCTTAAAATGACTTAAGTATTCAAGTTTTTTAACTGTGAAAAGAAAAAAAATGGTAAGATCTTTTTTTAAGTGTTTAATTTACTTCATAGAAAATGAATTTTTCCCAGTAAAATTTAAAGAAAAACATATTTCTATAACTTTTATTTTGAACAGTATTTGGTAGCATGCATGTTTAAAAAACATTTAGCCTAAAAGTATAAATTAAGAGTCAAACGACAAAGACATTTCGCGAAAAAAAGGAACTATGTAATCTTTCGCGCGTGGGTGCGTGCGTTGACACATACCTGAAATAATCTTGAACGTATTCTAAAGGTAATTTTTTCCTTCAAAAGCACATTTTCTCACTTACAGACAGAATATTTTCAAAGATTTTCAATCGAATTGACCAAAAATTTACCAACAAGATATTAATAGAAGCTTCCGCAGCAGATAGAGTTTTTTTCGAAATTATATCTAACACTAGAAAAGCAGAAAATTAGTATATACCTATATTGCCCAAAAGCAGTCAAAATGACTCGATTGTGAAAGAATAACTAAGGTGTAAAGAAATTTGTTTAAAATAAATTTTTAATATTTTTAAATTTTTTAAATCAGTTACATATATAAACCTATTCTTTAAACAAAACAAATTCTCCTCAAAATAAATGAAAACCGCTGGGAGGAAAACAGTTTATGTCCATAAAAACTGTGATACGGAGAAAAAACTATTTTGCACAAGGAAAAAAGGGTTTTTTCCATCTTCACTCTGTCATAACTCTCGGAGAGAACCAAGTTTTCAAATTATTGATTTGCCAAAACTAAGTAATCCTCAAAATGCAATAGAATAGATGGCAATCCAATCGATTTAGGGCATTTTTGAGGAAGTAGGACTAAAACCATTCTTTCTTCTTGATATTCAAATGTGATATTAATTTATTTCGAAACGTTCAAAAGGTTAATAGCTAAACTATCATTTATGCAATGATTAAAAAATAATTTTACCATAAAATGGAAGAAAACATTTAATTCTTAAAACAAAATTTGTAAAAATTGTTAAAACAGAGACTTAAAAAAAATCCTAATCTAACTCGTAGACAGATAAAATTTTTCTCACACCAATTGCAAATGGCGGTCTCCGAGTAAAAACAAAGCTCTAAATATCAAATATTTTTCAGCCTGTTCTATTTCTTGAAATAAGATAAAATGTGGTAAAAATACGGCTAGGGAGAACATTACGCATAGTAAGTAATAGAATAGAATGTAAAGTGGAATAGGCAGATAACAAAATAGAATTTTTGCTTTGCTTTTTTTTTTGTTTTTAGACGACTGCGAAAAGACGAGATGTGCTGAAGTCTATTATGGATCCCGCGTATTAACAGAGATCTAAGTTTTGAAATATAGTTTGGCTCCTACTGATATTTCTCGGATTAATAAAAAATTTAATACTAACACTATGTAATAATATAATACTAAAACATATTAGGAAGGACAACTATTAGAAAAAATTCTTACGAAACTAAAAATAGAAAATTCAATCACATTGTTGTTCAAGAGTTAAATACAGAAGTTTGTTGTATCTTACCTGGAAGACAGAAAGAGTTGGTGATAGAATCAAATAATTTACTAATTGTTTTTAATCCTTTGTATTCTTTCAGGTGTCTTTATTTGAAGACATTGTGAAACGTAAATATAATTCCTTTTTGAAGAAAATAGAAATTCTTTCACCTGCAGTCGTATTCGGGAACTCATCCGTTTATGCCATAGCGCAAGTTGGAAAATCAAAAAATACACTTCGTAAAGCCTTTTGGATTATTTTTCTGTTCATGGCGCTATTCATTTGTATTCGCCAAATTTATCCCTTTATAGTTGTGTATTCACAATATGATGTTATCGTCGATTTTCAAGTCGAACATAAGTGGAGCTTAGAATTTCCTGCTGTAACTGTTTGCAATTTGAATCGAATGAAAAAACCATATATTTTGTGCTTGAAACCAAATATTCCAATGCACTTTTGTATGAATGGGGAGGCAGCGAAGCACTTTAAATTCACTCTGTCTGAAAGAAATACAATAACATCATGCAAAGCTCTCTTGTATGGAAATAGCAGCATCTCGGATGACTCAGCACTTCCATTTTTGACAAGATATTCTCTTTTGGATAAAGAAAAGCGTAAATCAATAGGAGAGCAAGCCAGTAGCTTCATACGTAGCTGCTCGATAAATGGCGCAATTTGCTCTATTGAAGAATTTTCTTTCGTGCAAAGTTTCCGCCATGGTAATTGCTATACTTTTAACAAACGAAAGAAAAATGATTTGAATCCCTTTGTGTCTTCAATGAATAAACTTAATTTAGGTTTGGAGCTAGTTTTAGATTTGCATCTTAAACAATATATGAGAGAAACGCAAGCAATTGGAGCAAAGATATTAATACATCATCCAAAAGATGAACCAAATATAGAGGAAGAAGGAATTACAGTTAGTCCAGGATTTGAAACTTCAATAAGTATGTCAAAAATGCAGATCGTAAGACTACCATATCCTTTTAGAGATCAATGTATTCATTATGAACTTGATGATAAAAATCCTTTCTGCAACCAACAGGACTGCGTCAGAAGTTGCATACAAAATTTTAATAAACTGGCATGTGGATGCACAGATCCAACTATACCGAAAGCAGATGATGCAAAACCTTGCAATATTTCCAATGCCACAGATGTTTGTTGTCTTGATAAGGTTTTGGAAGATCTAACCACAGACAAATTTACTTGTGACTGCCCATTTCCTTGCCACTCTGTTGATTACGATATCAAACTTTCCTATGCAAAATGGCCATCAAATGCATTTGGATACTCTCGGAAATACAATATGCTAAAGAAAAATAGAAATAGCATTGCGAGAAATCAGGCAGCGATAAAAATATATTTCTCCGATTTCAGACTAACGTCGTTTTTTCAAAAGCCTAAGAATGAAAAATCGGAAATCTTCAGTCACCTCGGTAGTGAACTTGGTTTGTGGTTAGGATTGTCACTTTTTGCGACGCTTGAAATATGTGAGATTTTATGGCTAATTGTAAATTACTTCTTCAAGAAGTTTTTAACTTTCGTAGGAATTCGAAGGCAATAAAATTGGATGTAGATACAAGCTCAAATATTCTATATGGTTAAAAAATTTCAGAAAAATTTTTAGTCCGAAATATAATGAGCAAGACTTTACCATGCAATGTATTTCTCAAGAATTACCGCTTTTGTTCATGTTTAATAAGTGTTGATAACGTTGTATGCGGGTTGTAAAGATTTGTATCGATGCTACCGAATTCGCTTGTAGTTCATTTACTATCTGCTGATTCTGACATCAAACTTTCCTATGCAAAATGGCCATCAAATGCATTGGGATATTTTCAGAATTACGATACGATAAATGAAAATAAAAATAAAATTTCTAGAAATCAGGCAGCGATAAAAATATATTTCTCCGATTTCAGACTAACGTCGTTTTTTCAAAAGCCTAAGTATGAAAAATCGGAAATCTTCAGTCACCTCGGTAGTGAACTTGGTTTGTGGTTAGGATTGTCACTTTTTGCGACGCTTGAAATATGTGAGATTTTATGGCTAATTGTAAATTACTTCCTCAAGAAGTTTTTAACTTTCGTAGGAATTCGAAGGCAATAAAATTGGATGTAGATACAAGCTCAAATATTCTATACGGTTAAAAAATTTCAGAAAAATTTTTAGTCCGAAATATAATGAGCAAGACTTTACCGTGCAATGTATTTCTCAAGAATTACCGCTTTTATTCATGTTTAATAAGTGTTGATAATGTTGTATGCGGGTTGTAAAGATTTTTACCGTTGCTACCGAATTCGCTTGCAGTACATTTACTATCTATTTGAAATATAATAATTTTTGCGCAAAATGAAAGACAGTAGTACATGTGTCTTGAAATTCGAAAGAAAAGTTGCACATTTATTTAAAACCAGATTTATACTGTTGAATTGCGCGTAGAACTCAACACTTCTGATTAATAATAGGATATTCTCAGTTCGATGCTAGTATTAAGATTTGTTGAAGATTTGGAGAGAAGGGAGATAATTACTATCATTTTGTCAACTCTATTATTTTTCTATCATCTATAACAAATACCATCCATTATGAATGGATTGTTTAGTGTATATTGTGACGCTAATTGTCATCTGTTCTGTAAATATATTACTATGAAACATTCGTCCTGAACAGGAAGTTACTAATTTTGAACTTTCTATGATATAAAAAATCATGTATACTTATAGTACACTAATAGTAACTTTTTAAAAGTGCAATAACTCTTTAAAATGTAGTTGCAAATTGATTCATCTAATAATACTTATAGTAATTGGTATTTTATTAACATTTTAGAATATGTGGTGTTGGCTGGTCAAAACTTTCTATTTTGAAAACTGGGCAAGTTTTCTGTTAAAAATTGGAAACGGAATATATTGAGAAGTTGACCGAGTTTGGATAAGTTTTCTCTTTTTTTTTAACGCTTTTAATTTGATTGAAGCTAGCTTGTATTTCTTGTAGCCTGTATTTCTAGTCCATATTATATATTTTTCTGGTATTAACTTGAAAAGTTCGATATACACAGACAATTTAACCAAATAGTAAATATAGATTTGCTTGTTACATAATACTGATGTTACACAATATTTATGAATCTATATTGCAATGATATCTTTGATGTCTATTTTAGTGATATCTTTAGAATTTTATTCCTCTGTATAGCATAAAAATGTAATGACATAAAACCATTTCTCACTGTTTTTGCCCACCTCTCACTTCACAGAAAATAACATGGTTACTTTTCCATTGCATAAATTATAGCCATTACTCAATGTGGCAGACTCTATTGTCAGAGCAAAAACAGGCATTATAAAGTGAGCCCATAAAGATACCGTTAATATTTACTCATGGAAAAAAAATATTGCTCCAATTTTAACAAAGCAAAGTTTTACTTTCAATTTTTTATGGACACACATATAATCCTTTTCAATTTCACATGTAATCCTTTTCATATTTCATGTTACATAAAATGACCTATAAAATAAATGACCTAAAATGACTTAATACTTTAGGATGAAAAATGCATTAAAACTGGTTTGGTTTGATACATAACATGTGGTAAGCTAACTACAAAAAACGTATTTTAACCTAAATATAAGACACACAAAAGAACCAACGCATCATAAAAAAAGTTAATTAAATTTTCAAATAAATGGAGTATGAATGATAGATTTCTTTTCCTTTTGAAAAGAAATTTATGTACAGTCCGCAAAAAAAAAAACGAATCACCCTGAATAACTTTCGTTCTAATGATCGGATTTTCACGAACTAAGTGTGAATCTTAATGGTTCCTAGGGGTGACCTCAAATATACTAATTAATTAGTGCTAACTATTAATTAAGTTACGAAATCAGACACAAAAACGTACTTTCTCTGAATAAACATGCATTTTTTTTTACATATTTGGATTTCTTATCTTCAAAATATAGGGGGTAGCCGCAATCTGGGAAATGTGGTCCCCATAGTTTGGTCAGGAGAACGATTCAAAGTTCGTACCCCTTAATGTTAATTTTGCTTTTTGCGTTTTCAGTCATATTTTCAAAACTAATGAAGCAATTCAAAAAAAATTGCACCCACTCATAAAACTCATTTACCCAAAGATAATTTCATGCAAAAAATAATTTTTAATAATTATTTATTATTTTTTATTATTTAATTAAAGTGAGGATGAAAAAATATTGAATTATAAGGTATGAATTTTTTTATACCATATTAATCTACATAGTTTTCAATTAAAAAATCTAAAGTTTAAACTGTTTTTATTTATTAGAAGCTGAGAAAAATTAAAATTATTTATTTTTAAAAAAATAATTTGGCGACAATAAGGAAATAACTAATTGGGGCGATTAATATTAAAATGTGATAAACTTGCGAGGAACTTGACTTCGCGCGCGTAGCGTAAAATTTCATTCATATTTTTTTCGCTAATAATCGTTTGCTAATCTTTTTATCTTTATTTCTTTCACACTATAAAATACGATGTTTCTTTTTTAGTCATTTAATAATTTATTTGCAATTTAGTAAAGAATTTTGAATAAAAAACACTTTATTCAACAAATGTCTAGTTTTAAAAAAGCGTGCTTCTGATAGAATACATCAGATTGTGCTTATTTAATGTGATTATTATTTTTTTTTTTATTTTGTTTTTCAATAACTGATACAATTTCAATAATATACATACGTATGCATAGATTTGGAATAATATATTTATCAATTTCTTGAATATATATTTTATAAATATTAATAAAAATACGTAGTCAACATTTTTAAACATCTCTCACAACATCGCAAATTTCTCAACATCTTATAGGGTAAACTAAACAATGAAGGAACACTTAAGCTTAGATTGCCTTTAAAAAAAAATCATAAAAATTTCAAAATTTGTAATTTTAGCTAAATGATGGTGTCGACATATTTGTTATTAAATGCAAATTATGTAAAAAAAAGTTAGATAACTTACATAATATTGTTTTAAGCTTTTGGTGGTTTAAATAATAAGTAGTAAGATGACCAAGTGAAGGAACACTTCTTACTAGTGAGTAAACACTAAATTTTCCAGTGAATGAACACTTAATTTTGAGAATGTTTGATGCTCGATAGGAATCCATAGGCCACACAAATGTCTAAAAACAAGATTTTTCTTGGAATTACGACATATAACCTTAGTTAATGTGGAAAATATTACTTTTTTTCAGTCATGGAATGGAAAGTAAAATATGTTTGAATACATAATTTTAAAAAAATGTTTTTCATTTTTTTCTCACAGTTTAATAGTCCGTTCTAAATTATGAATGTTTATCATTGTGTAATCCGATGATGTTTTTATAATTATTATAATTCGATCATTTTTTTGTTTACTCTTTTCCCCATATTTTTTAAGCTTTTTTTTAAATCTTTTTAAGTATTTTTTTTCTCTTCGTCATGAGTAATTTATTTCTTTTTCTTTTGATTTAACCTTCCTCTTTTTTCCAAATTTTTGGCCAATGTAAATGTATCTTCGAAAATTTCTTTTGATTTTCCAGTTCCATTTCCAGAATTCCTCACTGGATATTAAATGAGAAAAAGGAGTTTCGAAGTTTGAGTAAAACCCATCTCTCATTGACTTATATCTAGTAGTTACTTATGAAACAAATTGTTTTTGCAACTAACAATGCCTCAAAAGGACTTATCTCAAAATCAGTTTTCAAGATACTTTCATTATTAATGTTAGTTGTCTCAGCTTCAGAGCCAAAATTTGATTATACAATTGTTCTTTTTGAAATAAATTCTTCAATATTGAGAAAAGCACAGGCTATTGAATATTTAGGAGATTAAACTTTTCTGTCAATGTTCGATCCTTTTCCTTTAAAAATTTGCAACATAACTTGTGAGATTTCCTTCTCAAGCTTCTTTAGAAATAGCGCATCGTTACTCTCGAAGCATGTGTTTTGTTGATAAGTTGTCTTGCTCATTAACTCTTGGTGTCTGTTTTGCATGCATTTGTTACAGTCAACGTTTTCTACATCGAATGGAAAAATATCGCATTTCATAAAAGTATTTTAACTTCATCAGTTGATGCCTCAAATCTTATTTAAAAATTGATGTAAAATTTTCCAGACATATTGTTTTACAATTCTTTTGTTTTCAAGATCTAACGAGAGATTTCCTTGAATTAGGTAGAAAACTAAGCCAGAAATTTTGTTTTGAGGAACAAAACTTGATCAGTTTCAAATTGATATGAGATTTATACCTATCCAGAAGAAGCAAAATATGGAATTTGATTGCATTTTTAATTAGCCATGGGTAGAAACATTTGCAATATATTTGTAAAATGTTGCTGCGGTCATCGTTTCATTTCATGAATAGCTTTTTCCAATGAAATATGTAGCAGGGACTGATTCTGTAATATCTCAACGAATTCTTCTGTAAGGAAAAACTACCAATGGAGGTACTTTTTCTATCCTAGGTACTTTAGAATATAAATCCTTATAATTTTTAAGGCCGAAGATTTTTCCCGTTTAAGGGCAGTATTCAACTCTTGTTTTATTCGCATTGTAAATGCAATCACTTTATAAAAGGATGCCAGGGCTACTTCCCGCTTAAAGATTCTTCTGAAGTTCTTAAAACCAGTATTTCGAATATTATTCTCTAAGGGAAGTTTTGCCTTTTGAAAATATCTTCGCATTGCACTGAGTCATCGGTGGATGTCGCCTTAAAAAAACTTCACCCATTTTTCACCTAGATAATTGTCCTTAAATGGATTTTTCCTACCAGTTCCCGTTAGGACATTAAAGACGGCAATAAGATAATAATTTAGCTAATTATTGGCACAAAATCCTGCAAAGAAATTTTCCATTCAAGCTTTTATCATTATATTTAGTTGTTATATTTAGTTAATAAACATAGTTTATTAAGGTGTCTAAGGTATGATGTAATAACTAATCACTATATTTATAAAGATAAATGATTAATTAATTATTATTATAATTCTTTAAATAAATTTAGCAATTAAATTTGCATATTTAAATGTAATTGTTATAGGAATTATTCATACAACATTTAACTGAATTTTAGGAGTCCTCTATGTCGCTGAACTACTAATTATCCATGTAAAATCATATTTCACACACACTATTCATTCACTGGGAAATCTATTCTCAGTGAAGGAACATGCCTGTTCCTTCACTGGTTAGAAGTTTTTTTTTTTTTTTTTTTTTTAACATAAGTTTGATTTATAATATGACAAAAGGTACAAGAAAATTAAAATTTTTCTTTTATTTTCATTAACTTGAAAAAATCCCAGTAAAGGAACACTTGTTTATTCATTGGTTTTTCATCGTTCGGTAATCCAGTTAATAAACACCCCCTAATCTCAGTACTTGCTTATGTTATAATGCTTAAAATAAATAAAACGTTACTTCAATGACCATATTTTGAATTCTTTTTTTCACAATGAGAAGAAAAAGCATTATTATATGCAATTAATTGTAGTTTAAACGGATAACAACAAACACTGACCTTATAATTTTGTCAAAGAAACAAGGCGTTGAACAGATACTAACAAATTCAAAACTTTTTCCAGAGAAGACTCAAAGACCAGGTAACTAAATGCATTGTTAGATGACTTCCTATTGTTAGGTAGTAAGCTACTGTTACCAATCAATCTAAATTAAAACGTTTAAAATTTTATTTCTAAGAAATATCTATGAAATGCTCCTTCATTTGTTGGTTTATCCTATATCATCCTAATCTTAAAAGAAATTTCCGGAAGTGTATCGCAGAACTATTTTACCAACTATTTAATTAAATTTTAACATTTTAAAAATCTTATTCTTTACCATTTTACGTTTATTATTTCTTCATTAATATACTAATAAATTTTTTTCGAACTTTAATTTAGATTTTCTTTAATTTAGGTTTCCTTTTTAAATTATAGTCAAGTTTTTTTAAAAAGAATTATTGTCTGCTAGCTAAGAATAAAACCTTGTTAAGAAATTAAAAACATTCTGCTGTTTAAAATTATTTAATGCAAAACAGCTGATTATTTACTTAGCATACTATTTTTTTTGAAAAAAGAATACAAATTATTGATTGTCTTTTTTTTTGTTTCTTGTGACTTCAACTTAGATTATCTAAAATAGTGTTGATGTTTTATAAGTCACTACAAAGAGGATAAAGATACCGAACATAAAAAGCTATGGAATACGTAGCCAATTTTTTTAGTGTCTTAAAATATCTCAGTATCTTAAATGACGTCCTACTATCTTAGTTGTGAAATTAAATTTTTAATTATCTGACCACGTGTGATTCACTAATTATTTCATTATATCTTTTACTCTTTATGATACCAAGTAGATTTTTTTTCTGATAATATACTAAACTATTTTGTTTGATTTTTTACTTTAGCATGATTTCCAAGATATTATTGTAGTATAATTTGTTATCAGGAAAATGCCTTATTTTGTTAAGCAGGAAATACTAAAAATTGAAATTTGTAAGGATTCCGAAGCTGTGCCAATTTTAGAGTCATCTGATTTTTAAAAAAAATGCTATAAAAAATACACAATTTCCGAACTTATTTTAATGAAAAAAAATTAAAAAAAAACGTGGCAAGTAGGCTAACATACGTTTTACAGAAACTGTGAAAACTAATCTTTCCTATATTTCGTCAAAAGAGGATAAGAATGATATTGCTCCAAGGGACTTACTCAATACTTTCGCTATTTCTAGAATGAAATATGTTTGATCGAAACATATTATTCCTTGAAAATTAAAACGAGGGAAAAGTTAACTTTTATTATTTATCTAAGCTTATTCCATTTATTTAATGATAGCGGTATTAAGGTTAACGATATGCGTTGGAAGCTCCGTTTATTATTATACTATAAATGCATTAAATCATGTAGCTTGAATAATTTATTTTAAGTAAATTATTTAATAATTTTAAGCAAATATGGGTGTAAAAATGAACTCGATCGAAATACTCCGAAAGTATACCCTGAAATATATGTAGAATAAACTTTGGAATCGATATATAAGAAATGCCTTTTCAAACAACTTCGAGTAGGACGGAAACGCTAACTTGTTTAAAAAAGTTGTCCTTGTAACTATTTAATTTCGATTCCTGGTACTAGGGGACATTCCATTTTCACATTCGACTTTTGAAATTTCAATTGTAAACGGAATTTTTTTATGACCTTAATTTAAAATGTTAAGGCTTGCAGCGAAAAAAAAAATTTTTTTTTACTGCATTGATTTTTTTACAAAGTAGTGAATTATTATTTTTTCAATCTAAGAACCTGTGCCTATAACATATGTAAAACTTATTTTAATATCGAGTGAAATAATTTAATATGTTGTGTAACTAAATGGATATTCCCAAGAAACTGAATCGAAAATATAAAAACTTCATTGATTTAAAAAAATAATAGATGATAATAAAAATAGACATGTTTTGAACGTCCAAAAATAAAAGCCACAAGTTATCCAAGCCTGACAAGTCTTGAAAATGGGCGATTATATTTGAAATCTCGAAACATGTCGACTTTTACTTATCTCTTCATATGTTTTAAAGCCAGTTGAGTTTTTATCGTCAATTATACTGTTTTACATTTGGGTCTTGATCCTTATTTTGATAAGGATTTTACACTCGTTAAAGTAAACATATGCATTTTAATGTTTTATCAGGATTCATGTGGTCTTTAAAAACGTAAGAACTTCAATATTGTAAAAGTTATATTTAACTTAAAAATTGACATTTTGACACCAGATATTTTGAGTTAATGAAATTAAATATTTTATCTTTTAAGTTTTTGTGCCCCCATTTCAGTATCTTAAGGATCTTACGAGCTCTGTTTAAAAAAAAGAGCATCAGATATATATAAGAAAACAAAAATAACCATAGTAGCAGTATTTGGTGGTAAATGTAGCTTATCGTAATTGAAGAATATGCTGTTCGACATTTTATGGTGAATTTGCGAACGTATAAGTTTCAGAATGTATCGAAACATGAGGATGCTATTTGCTAATCATCTTTATCCAAAGAAAACGATGTAACCTAAATATCTAGTAGAATGAAGCGATTTTTTAAACAATGAATCCTACAATATGCAACATATTATTTCAATATCTTATTCTTAAACATAACATATTTCAATCTTTTTAAAATGCCACTAAACATTCAGCAATTCCTTGAGTTATAGAAAAAAGACATATCGTAAATTATAGAAAACCTTGTGAATGTGCATTAGAATTATTATACAATCTACATTTTATTTTTCAAGCACTTTTTTTCCTTCAAACTTTCTTGCCTAGAAGACTCGATTAAAGCTGTAAAATGATTATCCCTAAAATTTTGTATATAGCTATAATAAGTTATGTTCATTTGATTTTAGTATGAAATCCTCGAATAAATATAGTAAAAACAGCATAATCTAAATAATATCAGATGAAAAGTTAATGTATTAAAATTCTAAGAACTATCATAAATAATTTATAAATCGATTCAAATTTACTTTTCAAAGGAGATTAAAATAATTTTTTTTTGGTTTTTTGAACAGAAATCCCCTAAAAAATTGTTTATTGCCTAGAAACTTCGAAATATTTTCTATTAACAATAAATTAAACCTCTCCGAGCAATCACTGAACATTATTTTTTTTTTGGCGGTTTTCTGGACTATCGCCAAATATATAAACCTTTATTGCGGCCCAATTTACCACCAAATTTTTTAAAAATTTTGTCTACCCCCCTAACTCAAGTGTCTAGATTCCAAATATGCAAAAAAAATATATGTTTATTCAGAGAAAGTACGTTTTTGTGTCTGAGTTAGTATATTAATTAATAGTTAGCACTAATTAATTAGCATATTTGAGGTCACCCCCAGGAACCATTAAGATTGACACTTAGTTCGTGAAAATCCGATCATTAGAACGAAAGTTATTCAGGGTGATTCGTTTTTTTTTTTTTGCGGACTGTACACAGTCAAAAAATGGATGCTCAAAATTTCACGAAACCTTCGTCGTTCTTGACTAAAACGTTTCCTGGTATATGCTTTGAGCTAACATTTCGCTGAGGTCGCGAAATAACAATCGTCGCTTCTTTGAGGATACGAATTTTGTAAAAATTAAACTAATATTTTGGCATTACAAATTTCTTAAAAAAAACTTTCGCCGCCTAATGCATCTAACAGTCACTTTATTGTAAGCATTATATAAGCGATTCAATGTCACCCAAACAGCACAAGAAGGACAGATAAAACAGATAGGCGAATTACAAACAAGCCCGAAGCTGGAATCAAGCCCGGGATCTTCCTGCTACGAGGATAACTCTTTGACTAATATACCGACCGGTCGACAAGCTTTGTCACTTTATTTTCTATGGTTCAGTTTTCATTACAGTTAACAATACTCCCCAATGCACTGCAATGAGGTTTCTAATTGATGAAAAATTTTCGTCATATATTTGAGATTCCGTGTTTCTTTTCGAAATAATTCGCAAAATTAGCGAAACACAGCTCAATGATTGCCGAATCATCAAAAATGAGACTTTCATTTTTGAGAGTGTAAATTGTGAATGCTTTCTTCAAGCTGACAAGTACCAATGAATTCAAGCTATACTTTACTTTTTTACCATAGATCACTATAACTTACCGTTATATATAAAGGGGTAATACCACTCTTCTTTCATTCAAAGGGGGTTCACGATATTTCGCATTTAAGTGCAATAACATCAAAAGAAATAATGATTCTAATAATTGTTGCTCTGAAATTTTTCTGAATTATATGTCAGTTTCGGTATACTCTCTTATCAGAAATATTTTTTACGAATGTAATTTTGTAAAATTATGCAAAGCATTTTAAATTTAAGCTGTAACTTTTCGGAGAAATAGATTTATAAATGATGCTATATTTTGAATTTAAACAGTTTAATTAATTTGAAACATTTGTACTACGATTTGATCTGTAATTTCTTCTGGTAATAACAATTTAATATTTTTTAATCAAAATATAATGGAAATTTTAATATAGCATAACTAAATTTTTTTTTTACAATAGAAGATTTCAAAAGATCAAAATAATTTTGAGTTGAAATCCATTCATATTGAAGTCCATCCCTCGCGATTCGATGAATAAATTCCCGAGTTGATAGGTAATCCACTCTTTCAAGGATTCTTTGCATTCATAAATGTTGAAAAAAAATTAATATTTATTTTCCTACGTAAGAAACACTGCACTAATTGGTGTAACACGATAAAGTTGAGGCGTCTCTATTGTAAAGGTATTTAAGTCACTGAAATGTAACAAAGAAGTTCCAGGGGAGAAAAATAAATAACGCCTACTGAATATTTCTTAGAAACCTTTCGTGACATTCAATTATTTTTCTCGATAATAGTGACAAAGAACAGTATCATGATTTCATATTTTAAAGGGGGAAACAGTAAAGTTACACGGATTTCATTTTATGGTCATTTTAACAAAGAGTGGGTAAGTAATCTATGCATCTATGACTTCTTATTAGTAATTTTACAATTTGGCTATTTGTTGCTGATGAATTCTTTTATTATTGTTTATTTATTTATTGAACAATCAAATGTTTATATTATTCCAAATTGCGTCTACGATTATGTTTTGTCTTAGAAAAATCAATACATTGAATATCTAAGGGTGTGTCTATCGTAAGCTAATTGGAAAATCTGACTCTACGTAATGAGGATAATTTTTTTAAATGGGAGAACAGTAAATTTTAACGGATTTCTTTTTATGGTCATTTTAACAGACTAAAGAGTAGGTAAGTCATTTACGGATTTATGACTTTTTGTTAGTAATTTTACATTTTTGCTGTATGCTGAAGATGATTTTTTTTAATTGAACAATCAAATGTTTATATTATTCCAAATTGCGTCTACGATTATTTTTTGTCTTAGAAAAATCAATACATTGAATATCTAAGGGTGTGTCTATCGTAAGCTAATTGGAAAATCTGACTCTATGTAATGAGGATAATTTTTTTAAATGGGAGAACAGTAAATTTTAACGGATTTCTTTTTATGGTCATTTTAACAGACTAAAGAGTAGGTAAGTCATTTATGGATTTATGACTTTTTGTTAGTAATTTTACATTTTTGCTGTTTGCTGAAGAGGATTTTTTTTATTGAGCAATCAAATGTTTATATTATTCCAAATTGCGTCTACGATTATTTTTTGTCTTAGAAAAATCAATGCAGGAATAATATGTTCTACACATAAAGGTGCATCTGTTTTAGACTAATCGGAAAATCTGGCTCTGTGTAACACCCCTACAAGACTCAATGCAAGTAAGATTAACAAATGCCTTCAGCTGTTTGCGAAAAGCAGTATTTTCTAATCAGCATACGACACACATATTGTATACAAATGGTTTATCATTTAGAAAAATTTGTAGAAATTATAGCCAATTTTGAAACATTCATGGTAAAAAGACAATTTTCTCAAAACGGTAAGTTGTTAACTGGTGAATCGATTGCTGTTATTAGCAATAGAAAATAGCTATCACGATTTTTGTGGTTAATAAATAAGAATTCGCACACCGTTTGCTGTCGAAGAAACTATTTATGAATGGCTATAAGTAAAGTCTGTTATTTTTCTGCAGAACTTATCGCTAAGTATGTTTATATAATCTCGGAGGTTTTTAAAATTAGTCACTTAATTGTTCACATAACGCTAAATCTGTCACCGCAATAATCTGTTACTTACTTAATACTATCACAATTTAAAAGGCATAATTAAGACGGCTGAAATTTCAATTTAGGGTCACGTGTTCAGTACAAAAATAATTGAAAAAAAAGTTGTCAGTAATGCTAGAACCCGTTTTTACCAAGAAAAAGGCACAAAATCGGATCATTCAATATCAGATTCCGTATCAGATCTAAAGAAAAATTAAATATGTGTTCATTTTAGATATTTTGTTATTATCAGAGTAATTATCCTAATTGACCGTAAATCTAAATGCTTTTTTACCAAAATAGAAGTCTCATAATCGTACCCTGTTTTCCTAATAATATGAGATTTAAAAAACGAAAAGTTTCATTTCGATATTTTGTTATTTTGAGAAAATATTAGCCTAATTGTTCGAAAATCTAAATAAAGCGCTTTTATCAAGATAAAAGTTTCAAATTTGGCCCATGCGTTTTTATATACACTGCTGGCTACCCAAATTGCAACACCAAGAAAGACAAGAGATATCCCAAAAAAATTTATTTTGTAGATAACATGTTGGCCAAGTATCAAATAATTAAATTTATAGACTTCTGTGAAGTGTGGTTCCTGCCAAAACCAGTAGCCAGAGTAGCCGTCAGTGTTGGAGATCACGCCTCGGCATTGATTCAAAGAGACTTTGGATGTGTTCTTGGGGTATAGCAAACCAAGCAGCTTCCACACGTTGCCAAAGTTGATCTGGTGTGGCAGCTGGGGATATAATCTGGATCAATCGTTGAGCAATCATGGATCACATGTTTCCTATCGGCGAAAGATCCGGAGAGCGAGCTGGCCAGGGAAGTAATTCAATCTGGCGATTGACTAAGAACCCTTGGACAATGCGTGCCACGTGTGTTCGCGCATTATCCTGTTGAAATATGGCTGTGGGCAAGCTCTGAATGTAAGGAAGGGCAACTGGCTCCAGCATCTCAGAGATGTAGCGCTGGTTGTTTAAAGTACCGGAAATGCGTACTAGAGGAGTGCGAGAGTGATATCCAATACCGCCCCATACCATAATACCCGGTGCAGGACCACTGTGGCGTTACATAACGCAGCTGTTCAGTATCTTTTCTCCACGGTGTCTCCAGACTCGAATGCGACCATCGTGGTGTTGCAGACAGAAGCGTGATTCGTCAGTAAAGACAATTTCATTCCAATCTATTGTCCGCATCCTTCTTTCATCGCACCATTGGCTGCGGAGACGTCCATGGTTCTGCGTCAGGGGTAGACGAAGCAATGGACGTCTTGCGGACAGACCACTCTGCTGTAAACAGCTTCGAATGGTACGCGTAGACACTGGATGATGCGTTACAGACTGAATGTAATGTGCTATTGTTTTGTGATGTGACTGAGCGATCAATCACTGCCATGCACCCTATTCGCCTGCCATACATGAAGTGGTGCATTGAGGTGGATGCAGTAGATAACGTCGATCCGTCGTACTCACCTGCATCCAACGATCACATATCCGCATTACAGTTGTTTGGTTTCGTCCACCATGACTACTGATTTCCCTGAAAGATAATTCACAATCTCGATAGGCCACTATACTTCTTCTGTCGAACTCGGGTACTTGATCAAAAGATGATCGCTGTTTTCTACGAGGGATAACTGATCGTTTTTTGAAAAAACTACAAGAAAAACACTATTGCCAAACTTGAAATCATCGAAATCTGCAAGCCTTAAATAGCGCTTTGAGGTGGCGCCACAGGCGTGCGTAATGTGCTTCTGCGCAGAAATTCTAATCATTTGCATATCTCACCTCCGCTAAAGCATGTTGTAAATTTCATGTTATTTCCATGCTTCATTCAGGGTGTTGCATTTACGGTGGCCAGCAGTGTATTAAGAAAAATTAAAAAGGATTCATTTAGATATTTTGTAATTATCAGAGTCATTAGCTTAATAGAGAACAATGGTAACTAACACGGTTTTACCAAACCAGACGCTAGTACATGTAGATTGACTAGTTGGTTGCCGTCGGTGGAGAGTAAAAATATGTAAACCATTTCAAAATATCAAGTGGAAAAAGTATTTTAATAATATCAAAAAATATGCAAAAAAAAGTTTTTATTTAACAAAGATTATAAAATTGTATATTAAGAGTATCTAAGGGTGCCTATATCTCAGTATCAGAGCCAATGCATTCAAAATTAAAAGGGGCTAGTCTTATTATTGCCTCACCAAAAGTCAATGATATAATAAATTAAGTTGACAATCTTCAGCGGGATTTTTTCAGGCTGTAATTCTCACAATAATTTGGTGGTTTTTAATACACATGCATTATAGGTGTTATCAAAATATTGTTTTTTTTCAGGATGGTTATTCTAGAGAAAATATTTCCAATAGATATTTACAACTTCATCAAAGCAGACGGTAAGAATCTAAGAATATTGATAAATTTAGTGAAAAGCAATGGTAACTTTTTTGAAAAATTTTATGATTTGAATAATTAATAATTTAAATAAAATTGTATGTAAAACAATGGCATTCTACATTTGTTTGTTACATTAAATTATTGCATTTTACCATAAAGTCTAAATTCTTAGGGGAAAAAAGGAATCTAGTGATATTTTAATAAAAAGGGCAAAATTTTTCGTTCAAGCTATCCAGCTATTTGTTTAGAATTCGAAACTAGAGAGAATAAACATTGTATACCTTGAAAGCCAGATGGGAACCGTTTACCCCTTCCTATATAGTTTGCATGCAGATCAATTAGGCATCCAAAATCTTAAAATATAATCATTTATTTAGTTAAAAATATATTCGAACACTAGGTTATCAAATTCTACGGTATTTCATTCGATTTGAATAAGGAAAATATGGCATAAAATGAAACACTGACTTTTCACTTGTACTTATATATTAGTTTCTTAGATAATTGAGTTCCCTTTTCTCAATAAATAATACATTTTTTTTAATAAAACTGGTGTACCTTACCCAAACCCTATACCCAAACCTACCCGGGTTTATTGGTTACTTACTATTCTATATTTCCCGCTAATCATTTTAAATATTAGAACGTATATATTTTTCTATATATACGTTCCTATAAGGCTAACACACGAATGATTAAATAGGCAATGAAATTGTATCAAAGTATGAAAAGTCAGGAATACTCAATACTTTCAGTAAGTTATTTTTTGAATTACAGAGAAATGACGCTAGCCGTTTTTCCAATGTTAATATTTTTTCACAAATTATTAAATATCACGGTTTTTACTGGAAATGGATTTTTCGAATATCCTGAGCAGCGGAGTATTGATGTATTTTCTAAAGCAATTTTTTCAAAATTAGAGTTTCCAGAATTCTTTTCAATTTCATTAGCATATAGTATTAGAATAAATGCTGTTTTCAGGAGATTTTGTTTTACGAAAATGCATCTTTGTGTGTAATGTAATCGTCATTTTTTTCTACCAAATTGTAGGCAACAATGATTCAGAAATGTGAGACGAGAATAAATTAGGTCAAGAGATCTGCAAGAGATTTATGGTAAGTCACTTATTGAAAAAGAATGCCCGAAAAGGATATAAGTTCGTACGTTTACACTTTCTTTTCAGCAAAAATACCATTTTTACTGTTTTTTAATTAGGATTACGATAACACTTTTGTTCTTCAATCCATAACTGTAATTGATTCGCTTTATCTATGTTAGAAAGAGTACTCAGAGGAAAATTGTACATTATGCAAACTTGGAATGAAAAGGATTCACATGGACACATCCCTCATATAAAAATATCGAATGTCGGAAACATTTTACAGTCAGTTCAGCAAAAAATACAAATCACATAAAACATGTGTCGATAAAAAACCAAAATAATTAAATGTCTGAAAATACAATTAAAGTCTATTAAAATGACAACTCACAATAGCAGTTGAAATTCAAGTTATAGTGAGATTGCTTACAGAATCAACTACAAATTTTTGCAAGAGCTAGAAAAAAAAGTGCAATAATTTTCGACGTTATCGACTATACTGTATATTCATTTCAATTGTAAACTGCCAAGAAGATAAATAAGGGGGCTTCATAGATTGACATTTGAGCACTAAAGGTGCATTCGTCTGAATTGTGTCGTAAGGTTCTTAAAAATAAGCAGAAGAATGTTTCTTCTGTTAGGAGAAATAGGACTTAGCCAGTGCTTGCCTACACATGTTTGCTCGATAAATATAAACTGTTATGACGATAAAAGGTAATAGGTTTAAATTGTGCTCGTTTTTTGCATTTTTCATTGATATCATGAATAAATAAAAAATGTTTTTCATTTTGCTCTTTTCCTATAATATTTTCAAATTTTCAATACAACAGGAAAAAAAAAATTAAAAAAAAATAATTATTCATAAAATATTGTTCTAGTAACGGGAAGTTTGTAATTTTTAATCCGCTAAAAATATAATTTTCTTTTTATTTTCAATATTATGTTGGAAACATAATATTGAATTGTCACGAAAACGAACTTCTTGTAATATGCCGTACTTGTTACAACAAGATTTTACTTTAATTTAAATGAAAACTTAAAGTGGAAATAGTATTAATAGTAATGTTTCTTACTGAAAAAATACAAAATGTCTGATTTTTTTATGCAGTTAGATTGTCAAAATTTACAAAGCAGGTGAAAAACAATGTTTCGAATCTTAATGTTTCTGGTGCAAAGAAAACATTTAATGTCAGAATCAGTTTGAAATTATTTCATGCAAAATTACAGATCACATGGAATATTGATCAAGGAGAAGCCTAAATAATTAGATGAATGAAAAAAATTCAAATTTCAAATTTCCAGTTGAATTGTTTCACATAACAATGTTTCAAACTGAAAAATAACGAACTTCTGAATTGTTTTGCAATTATTTTGTCAAAATTTACAAGGAGCCTGAAACTTGGTTCAATTACAAAACAAAATACTGGTTCACTCTTTTTTAAAAAATAAAAAGCAACTTAATAAAATGCATGTTTACAAAGGAACATAGTCATAATGAAAATAACATCATTTCTGCAATATTGCGTCTTGACACTGATTGTGGCCTTTTTATACAGTGCTGAAATATATGTATGTCCTATATCTATTTTGGTTTGTTATATTTAAAATAAAATCTGACACAAAAATATAATTTCTTTCTTAGAGTAGCTGGTCTATTCACTGTTCGCCATTAAAATAGCTATACCGGGAAGGAATCGACGTAACAGAATAGTAATTATTGACAAGACATATTCCAGTCGAAAGAGCAAGTGAATAAACTTACAGAAAACTTGAACATATAGGTCTTTGCAAAATCAGTACAAAAAGTTGCCATACTGGCAGAAATAACATCCCCTGCCTCACGGCGTCAAACAGATGATATCTTCGGGAACAACAGTTAATAAAGTCTCAAGTCGATGCCACAATTCATTGACAACTTTACTTGGTGCGTGGTAATGAGACAGTTGCTCAGAAACCTTTAAATACCCGTTTCCAGTCCTGTAAAGAACAGTAAAAGGTGCCACGGTAACTGTTGTGCATTTTTTTCATATAAGATCTTACATAAGGTTTTGTACACGTAAGGTCAGGGCAGTACAGGATGCATACAGTTGTGCATAATCCTGATATATAGCATTTGAGAGGACTCGAAGAATGACTGATTTTAACTGGTCTGAAATCTAAAATTTTTTGTTCAAAAATTCCATAAACGCAAACAAGAGATGACCGACGCACGTGTTCAATAGCTCCCACACTGGGTAATGAACCAGTATGATGTACAATGCAAGTTGGTACCATGCGTTCTCTATAATGACTCGCCCAATATGGTTCAATATCCGGATTCCGTTTTCGTCTGTGAAAATGATAGCGCCATTCAAGGGTCCAGGTTGATAATTTTTCGCACCACTGAAGGTAATCTTTTCTATGGGGCAACTTTAAGGGAAACAGAAGCAAAGCTTTGGTTGTCACGCTGGCGCAAATTGTTGCAAACATTGTTGAACTGTTTTAGCTCAAACTTGTCTCACAAACAATTCCTATTTTACTCATGTTTCATGATAGGGTTGTGCGACCCCTCGTGGCCTGCCGTCGTCGCTTTTAGCAGAAGGTGGCTGCTGAAATTCATCACGACGCTTCGCAATACCGTCCTATATCCATCTATCCCATATTCAGTGCACACTTAAGGATTTTTGCCTACACGTGCAACAATATTATAGAGTGAACAACCATTACATTCATAATCAGTAATTTTACTTCTTCAACTCCTTCTTAACAACTTCTTAAGCCAAAAATAGCGTTCAATTGGAAAGCGGATTCATACTCCTTATAGGTGCCGTCACTGGCACTTGCGATTCACGAATACGCTGAGAATCGTTTTCAAATCTGATAATCTGTTATACAAATACCAAGAGTGTGGTGTGCCATTTTTCTGGTGTAGCAATTTTAATGACCAATAGTGTATATTTTAGCTAAAATTTCTCTCATTTTATTATTATATATTTTTTATTCTTTAAAATGCACTGCGGGGCAGAAGACCATGATCTTTGGCCAAAAGTCAAAAATTAAATTTTCAACTAAAATATGTGTAGGCAGTTTTAATATAGCCTAAATTAAGTATTCATAATCATTCCAAACATTGTAATTCACTTTCTGGGGCCGGCGAGAGTACAATATAATGAAAAATATGTTAAAAAATGTTTTTTTTAAATGTAACTTTTAAATATTTATTTCAGAAATATATATAGGAATTTCACCATCCTGTTATATTTTTATCAGAGTAATTAGTCAGAAATTATAGTACAATTTGTCAATTTGTTGAATTAGTTAATACTCTTGACAAACTTATAGTTTATATCTTATCATTTGAAATTTTACAATGCTTGAATGACTTTCGAAACTTAGTTCCAAAAAGTTCCACGAGGTAATTAGCTAAACTTTTTTGTTGTTGTCTGCAAAGGTGGACTAAATATACCGAAAAACAAAAAATATGTTTCTTTTCTCATGTTTTCGCGTTATTTTGTAATTTATTCGAGTTATTTTGTAATATTACTTCGGAAATATAATTTGCTTTTCTATTTCAATACGAATATTTACGAATATATTAGAATACTATGAATTTTTAATACAATAAAATTACGAGAATTATTATATTTTCATTATTATATTTAATTATTTAAGCGTACTATATTATTTTTTTTTATTTTTGCTTGCCATATTTCCGCCGCCATTTTGATTTTTTCGGTATTTTTAGTGTATTTCAAAATTTTAACTATGAATTCAATTTACCTGCACATAAAATCCTCTAAATAAAAACCCCCAAATTTTGAAACAAATTTTATCGAAATTCTAATTTTGGCCCCGAAACCTTGGATGCTGGCCCACTGTGAAATGAATTAAAAATCGCTGCTGTGTTTACACTTTCTGTCTATTCTGCCTATTCTGATTGAATTCTGAAAGCGTCAACGACTCCAAAAAGCAAATAGAAGATATTGGAGTATCAAAAAAGTTGATTAGAGCGGTTTCACTACAAAGCTAGATAATGAAACAATCACACCGCTTGAAGAGGATATAAATTGCAATTGGAAATCTTTCGAATATGCCATATTACAGACAGCTCTTTGGACAATTCCAAGAATTATATTCTATTTTTCAATCATAATTCCCCTCAGTTAAAGCCGCTGGTTCCCAGAAGATCACCGAAGTCAAGCATCACTGGTTGCGGTCAGTGGGTGGGTGACCACTTGGATCAGTCTGCTTAGGGACCGAGGTTGTGCGGTATTGATCCTCGTTAAACTGTTGCACCACAAAGTTGCTCGACTTCACGTGCAGGTTGTCGAGATACCGAAGTGGGGGTGCCATCTCCTCTGCAGGAGATCAAAATTGTGATGGAATGTCTTCCGATCATCCTCAGGGATGTTTTCCAGACCGTCGCCAATAGCCCATTGTGCAGCTCTAGTGCGACGTAACTGAACTACAACAAAAATTCATGTAACCTGCTTGTAACTGAACATTTCAGTGGTATCTGTTGGAATTCTAAGTTCTGAAAAATTTCGAATGTGAGAGGAAGAGGGGGATTTTTTTTTTTTTTTTTTTTTTTTACCAGAAAAACAATTGAAGTTTAAAAATTAGTGTGCATGCTATTGAACTCTGCGATGGTTATTGTAACTCATTCACAATTTCTAATTTCGGAACTTTTATTAACTCATTAATTTGCACACTAAGCGCTCAAAGGTGAAGAAAATTTTTTTTAGATAAAATATTTTTCTTTTTTTTAATGTTCTAGAGTGTATTCCGTGATTACGTTTTTTTATTTTTTACGTTTACGTAATTTTTTATTTTTTTTTAAGATTAATTTTATCTGGTCATAATGTAGGAGGAGTACTAACGAAGTTCTCCATACTTAGTAACGTTACGTAGTTACGTAATCACTTTTTATGTCCCCTACATCATAAACTATAAAAATGATATGATTTTTACTACCGAATTAACTTATAAGTCAAATAATAGAGGATCAAATTGCGCCTATATTGTAGCGATTATTTTTTTTCGATATAGCAAAATTTAATTTTCTCTTATTATTTCAACCATTTTACTCTATACCTTTGATGTTCTGATAAGTTCATTACGAGGGTTAAACCGGGTGCTGAAAATGAAATTTAATATATATATATTTATATATATATATATATTATAAATATATTATATACATATATATATTATATACATATATATATTATATACATATATATATTATATACATAGCTCAATAAGGACAAAAAGGATAAAAGAAAAGAGAGATCAACGAAAAAAATCAGGTAAAATAATAGTAGTTAGCCCTATTTACTGCGAATAAGATGCAAACACATAAAATAACTTAAAAATACTGAGAAAACATGGAAAAAAACTATTTTATATTTTTCCATGTTTTCTCTGCATTTTTGACTTATTATCTGTATTTATTTGGCTCTCAAAACATCAAAAGCAGTTTTCAATTATATTAATTTAAATTATTATTTAAATTCAAAAACTACAAAATTTTTATTTATAATAGAATATGAGATTTTTTAAAGGAAAAATGTATGTTTAAAAACATTATTTTAAAAAAAAAGTCTTATCATTTTAGCTCATTTTTAGTTATGTTTTTTGTTGAAATTTCATTTTCTTTCTCAAGTTTGGGATATAAGGTGTGTATTTAGGAAACTTGCAAAACACGAAATCAGTCATCATATAAGAGTAATTTGCATTTTTTATTATGTATTTTCTCGATTTATGTCTCGATTTAAAGTGACGAAATAAAGATATTTAAAATCAATGACACGAAAGTTAATTTACTCTTACCTCCCCTAAGTTATAAAGTGTAAATGGAAAGCAAATAATTAAAACTAAAAGCAAAATGCTAAAAAAAGGCATAAATAATTTATTGAAATAGTTTGCCGAATTTGGCAAAACTAAGAGCAATTTTTTAATTCAAAACTTAATAAAAAGCGCATTAATTTATATACACACAAAGAAACTTTATGTACACAAATTAATTATACGCATGCAAACACCTATGTAAACTAAGTAAAATACCATTTTTAACCCATCGTAAATAGTATATTTGAATTGTGGGCGTAGTACAAATCTTCTCGAAAATAACATTATTTCCATTTGACCAACTGCTTCAGAAGGGTAATAAAAAGCATCAAAAGTATGAAAACATAAGCTTTCAAGCCACGTTGAGGGCAAAAAAAGTTTCAATGTCACTCTTGAAAACGCAGACGTCATTAAACAGTCTACAACGACGTAAAAATGATTCTAGTCGTCACTCAAATAGGCCACATTATGTATTTTTGATGTCTACCGAAGCAGCGACAGTCCACACCTCAACTGACCTCTACCTTTCGTCATTTAATTTGGTGGTTTGCTATCCTGGTGCGCGAAACCATGGTCACCAGTATTCAGTCTCTTGATGCCTTTTAACACCCTTTCATTTCGTGAGATGAATTTTCGAACACCATATATAATTAGTTAAAATTAGCTTATTTATTGCGGATCCATTCATTGCTCACATAAACAAAACCCCATAAACAAAAAGTGGAAAATGAGATTAAAAAATGCATATTATTTCTTATAATTCCTTTAATAATATAATTTTAAAAATAATATAGTGTCGTGAGGAGTTTCTTCTTTCAATTATCTATTAAATTTATTTTAAATGTTAAAAAAAAAGCTTTGTCGAATTCTCTTGCTCAGATACTTAAATTTTAGAAACATCAAGAAATGGAGTGAATTGTTTTATTTGAGCTGCGAACAGCTCATTTGTAATCTTAGCACAAAAGATATTTCGTTTTACTAACGTTCAAAGCAAAAATTTCTACTCTGAAAACCTCTTAAATTTTACTAATAAACTTTTCAAAAGAAATTTCACAAAAAGAAGCGAAAAAAAAAAATGATTTGGTGTGAATAAATCTGTCTTATTTTGATATTTTAGGGTACTGTAGCAAGGATTTTTATTAAGTAGAACAGAGCACTTTTAGTCAGGATTTATATTATACTATTTGTCAAGAGAAGCATTTACTGATTTTAATAATTTGAAGGACTTAACTTAAACTGTCATAAATTACATAGATATTTTTAATTACATTTAAAAATTTAAATATATTTTTATCGTTATTAAATCAATATTACAAGTAACAAAAACAATCAAAATTATTTTTATTAACTTTTTATTTACCTTTTATAGTGCAGCATTGTGTGATTTGCTTAAATTTTAAATTTTTTATTTAATAATATTTATTTAATATATTTATTATTATTTATTATTTTTAATAAAATTTTAGATTATTTTTTAATTTTAAATCATGCTAAAACCTACATTTTAGGTTATGACTTCAATTATTTTGACATTTTGTGGCGTTTGACATTAAACAGTACTTATATTAACTTTTACTGATATATTAGTTGCGTAATTTCGTTTACAGTTTGTAAATTTCATCTGGAATTAAGTTTGATTTTTCTCAATATTCAAACCAATTACCTACTAAAGGTTGACACTTGCTAGTGTAAGTAAGAATTAAAATAAAAAAATAATGATTTTACTTTTAGTATGAGTGCTTGTTGTTCGTCGATATTCACTGAGCAATTTCACTGTCGACATTCACTGGATAATGTCGGCATCCTCCAGATTTCTAAAATCTACTAAACCACCTTTGTGGTTGTCGTCATTCACCAGGCAATGTCGACATCGTTCAGATATCTAATATCTATTAAATCATCTTTGTTGTTGCCGATATTCACTGGAGAATGTTGATATCCTCCAGATTTCTAAAATCTACTAAACCACCTTTGTGCTTGTCAGCATTCACCCGAAAATATTGACATCCTTCAGATTTCAGACATATAGAGTAACACGTATAAGAATAATGTTATTGCATTACGTTAATTTTCATTCCTTTCTCTTGTTCAAGAGAGAAGCTTGCACATAATGTGGTATATTTGGTTGGTGAAATATTTGGAGTTGCCGGATAAAAGTTCTTAAAACTTTTGATAACTAATTTCTTGACACGTATGGGTATTTTTGAAGAAACTGACACTCACTTTGCAATCTCTAGCAAGATTCAAATAAATTCTTTTCGAAAAAATTATAAAAAATTCTCAAAACATAATTTTTTATTTATTTATTTGTATGTTCATAACATGGCATGGTTTGGATAAAAAATTGCCTCGTAAAAATTTAAGTACTTATTTCTTGAAAAAAATGAGTATATTTGAACTGAAACAAGTTTAAAATTATTTCCTCATTGTGCAGGATTAAAAAAATGGCAAATTGTCCTTTAATACATTAATTCTGTCATGCATATATGCTCTTAACAAGAGCAAACAATTCCTTAAAATTTTTAGTACATATTTCTTGAAATATATAGGTATTTTTGAAAAAATGAAGCTCACTTGTAATTTGAAATGAGTTTAAATTATTTTCTCATTGAAAAAAATTTCAAGAAACGCTTCAAAATAAACTGCATTATGTTTACTATTGTATATGCTTTTTACATAGCATGGTAAGGTCTAAACAAATGCTTCTAAAAAATTTTGAGTATTTATTTCTTCAAACCTATGGGTATTTTTAAAACACTTGACTCTTACTTTTTATCTGAAGCAAGTTACAACTGAATTTCTCCTTGCAAAAAATTATAAAAAATTCGTAAAGTGTTCTCCAATATGTAATCCATTAATATGCTTATACCATGAGTAAACAAATTCTCCCTGAGGAGTTTGAGTACTTATTTCCTGAAAGATTTCGATTGGAATCTGAAACAAGTTTTAAATGAATTATTCATTGCAAAAAATGTTAAGTTATTCACAAATTGTTTTCCATTATTATAACCATACAATATACTCTTAAGTTGGAATGGTTAAGACTAAACAAATGCATCTTAAAACGTTTTTAATATTTATTCCTTGCACATATATGGGTATATTTGAAAACTTTGATACTTGCATTGTAATCTGTAACAAGTTTAGAATGAATTTACGATTTAAAAAAGTTTACGAAAAAATATCTTCTGTATGCAAGCTCTTAACGTAGCATTGTTTGAACCGAAAGTTGCTGAACTGAAAATGGGTATTTTGGAAAAAGTTGATGGTCACTTTTTAATCAGAAAATAGTTTTAAAATATCTCCTCATCCGAAAAAAATTAACTATATGTATGCACTTTGCGTAGTACAGTTTGGACTAATCAAATGCCTATTAAAAATTTTGGGTATTTATTTCTTCACATCTATGAGTATTTTTAAACATTAGACACTTTCTTGACCTTGACACCATCCGAACCATGCCACGTTAATTTTCTTTTTTTATCATATGTTAGTTCTTTTCTGTGTCTTATATATTTAAGTTAAAATATGTTTTTGTAGTTAGCTTGCCACATCTTATGTATCAAACCTAACCAATTTTAATGCATTTTTCATTCGAATGTATTAGGTGATTTTTGGTTATTAATTTCATAGGTCACTTTATTAATATAGATATAAATTTCATAGGTCACTTTATTTTATAGGTCACAATTAATATGAAAAGGATTACACATTGTAAATTGAGTGTTCATAAAAATTTGAAAGTAAAATTTTGCTTTGTTAAAATTAGAATAGTATTTTTTTTCTATGAGTAAATATTAATGGTATCTTTTTGAGCTCATGTTATAATGCCTGTTTTTTGCCCGGACAATAGAGTTTGCTATATTAAGTGTTGGCTGCAATCTCTACGATACCATGTTATACAGCAATATAAATGTCTTTATAATCAAATATGGCAAGGAGTGAAAAATTTTAAAAAAAGTTATAAAAAATCAGTTACGGCTAAATAGTGCTAGAACCTAAATTAATTTAAAGTTCATATCAGCCCAAAACGTTTGGATTTTCTTATTTAGAAAAGTAACCATGTTATTTTCTGTCCAGTGAGAGGTGCGCTAAAAACTGTGAGAAATGGTCATTATAAGTCATTACATTTTTATGCTATATAGAGGAATAAAGCTTCAAAGAAATCATGACAATAGACATCAAAAATATTATAACAATAGACATCAAAGATATTATTACAATAGACATCAAAAATATCATTGCAATAGTTATTCATGAATTCAAAGAATATTGTGTAACATCAGTACTATGTAAAACGCATATTTATATTTACTATTTGGTTAAATTATCTGCACATATCAAACATTTCAAGTTAACACAAGAATAATACATAATACAGGCTAGAAATACAGGCTACAAGATGTACGTGCTAGCTTCAATCAAATTAAAAGCGTTAAAAGTTATATATTAAACAGGCGTCAAAGAGAAAACTTAGCAAAAATTGACCAATTTTTCAGTATACTCGGTTTCCAATCTTAAAAAGTAAAACTTGCTCAGTTTTCAAAATAGAAAGTTTTGACAGGCCAATACCACATAATCTAAAATGTTAATAAAATACCAATTACTATAAATATAATTCGTTGAATCAATTTGCAAATACATTTTAAAGAGTTATTGCACTTTTAAAAAGTTACTATTAATGTCCTATGTGTATACATGATTTTTTTTATCATTGAAAATTCAAAATTAGTAACTTCCTGTTCAGAAATAAACTTACAGAACAGATGACAATTTTTGAGCTTCATAATATACATTAAACAATCCATTCATAATAGATTATATTTGTTATAGATGATTGAAAAATAATAGAGTTGACCAAATGATAGCAACTGTCTCCCTTCCTCCAGATCTTCAACAAATCTTAATACTAGTGTCGAACTGTTGAGAACATCCTATTATCAATCAGAAGTGTTGAGTTTTACACGCAATTCCGTAGTAAGCCGAGAGGCCATTGGACCAGACTTCACTTTTATGGATGACAATACCCGGCCACACCGTACTGCTAATGTTCAAGAGTTACTGGAAAATGCTCACGTATCACACGAATGGATTGGCCAGCCTACTCTCCAGATCTAAATCCCATAGAGTATGTGTGGGATACATTAGGGAGACGTCTTGCGACACGCCAGTATCCTTGTGGTAACACCCATCAGCTGAAAGATGCGTTAAAGGAGGAATACCCCAAGAACTCCTAGCAACAATTACAGTAAGGGGAGGGCATATCCCATGCTAGGGGACATCTGCCAGTTGTACTTACGCTTCTTCAGGCAATTATGTGTAACTCCACTATATGTCAAATAAAGCCTTTTTTGTTCCATACCCCATTTTAAGCTTTATATTCATTTCTGCGCCATTATTCTTTTACCATCGTACAAAATAATGTACATTATATTCAAATTTCATGTCAATCGGATGATTTCTTAAAGAGTTATGACAAAAAATGCACTTGTTGCTTAAGTTTTGCACACCTGTGTATTTCGGACAACAAATTTTTCCAAATTTGTTTCCAAATTGATTTAAGGGGACACTTCATGATGAAAAACCCAAAAACCGACCAAATTATACTTTTTTCAATTTTTGTTTCAAAAAATAATAGTTATATCTAGCTACAATTTAAATTTTTTTTTCAGATTATTTTATTTTTGCAAAGTTATAAGCATTTCAAGATTGTAAACATGGTTATGTAAACTGTCTGTTTTTATTGTTAAACTGTTTTTCTCAATGTTGTTTTTTACGATAATATTCAAACTTTGAAAAGTTCCTTGCGCATGAGTTTTGATAAATCTTTATTTTTTTTTTCATATATATGATTGGTCTAATGTTCCGTAACCAATGTGATATAAATAAAAGCTGAATACTCACTGAATATTTTTTCAATTACTTTAAATTGTTATTTAAATTTCAATTTTTAAAAATTATATAAAGACTATGATATTTTTATTTTTTATTTTTTTTAAAATTAAGTGCTAAGTTGTTCAAACATATCCAATTTTATTTATACTTATTCAAACTGTAATATAAATGAGTTTCATACAGCTACGATAAAAACTCATGCGCAAGGAACATTTTGAAATATTGGAACATTTAGTAATTTAACTTGCGGATAAATTATTAAAAAAATTATAACTTTTCAACAAATTAATATTTTTGCTTCAAATTTTGAGAATATCTTTCTAAATTCACTATCTAGGAAATTTTCATTAAAATCGGTTGATATTAAAAAATAATCTTTTTGAACCTGAAGTGTCCCCTTAACCATAGGGAATATTTGAGCTTGTATCTACATCCAAATTTATTGCCTTCGAATTCTTACGGAAGCTAAGGGCTTCTTAAGGAAGTAATTTATAATCAGCCATAAAATCTCACATATTTCAAGCGTCGCAAAAACTGACAATCCTAACCAAAAACCAAGTTCACTACCAAGGTGACTGAAGATTTCCGATTTTTCAAACTTAGGCTTTTGAAAATAAGACGTTAGTCTAAAATCAGAGAAATATATTTTTATCGCTGCCTGACTTCTCGCAATTTTATTTTTATTTGCATTTATCATATCGTATTTCCGAAAATATCCCAATGCATTTGATGGCCATTTCGCATAGGAAAGTTGGACATCGTAACCATCAGAATGACAAGGAAATGGACAGTCACAACTGAATTTGTCTTCTGTAAGATCTTCCAAAACCTTATCAAGACAACAAACATCTGTGGCATTGGAAATATTACAAAGTTTTGTATAATCTGCTTTTGGTGTAGTTGGATCTGTGCATCCACATGCAAGTTTATTAAAATTTTGCATGCAACTTCTAACGCAGTCCTGTTGGTTGCAGAAAGGATACTTATCATCAAGTTCATAATGAATACACTGATCTCTAAAAGGATATGGTAGTCTTACGATCTGCCTCTTTGACATACTTATTGAAGTTTCGAATCCTGGACTAATTGTAATCCCATCTTCCTCTGTATTTGGTTCATCTTTCGGATGATGTATTAATATCTTTGATCCAATTGTGTGCGTTTCTCTCATATATTGTTCAAGATGCAAATCCAAAACTAGCTCCAAACCTAAATTAAGCTTATTCATTGAAATCACAAGGGGATTCGAATCATTTTTCTTTCGTTTGTTAAAAGTATAGCAGTTACCATGGCGGAGACTTTGCACGAACGAAAATTCTTCTATAGAGCAAATTGCGCCATTTATCGAGCAGCTGCGTATGAAGCTACTGGCTTGCTCTCCTATTGATTTACGCTTTTCTTTATCCAAAAGAGAATATCTTGTCAAAAATGGAAGTCCTGAGTGTCGCGAGATGTTGTTATTTCCATACAAGAGATCTTTGCATGATGTTATTGTATTTCGTTCAGACAGAGTGAATGTTGTTTTTCCCTCTTGCGCGCTATTCTTACAAGCGTCCAATGGAGCATTTGGATTCAAGCACGAAATATATTGCCTTTTCATTCGATTCAAATTACAAACAGTTACTGCAGGAAATTCCAAGCTCCACTTATGTTCGACTTGAAAATCAATGATAACATCATATTGTGAATATACAACTATAAAGGGATAAAGTTGGTGAATACAAACGAGAAGCGCCATGAACAGAAAAATAATCCAAAAGGCTTTACGAAGTGTATTTTTTGATTTTCCAACTTGCGCTATGGCATAAACGGATGAGTTCCCGAATACGACTGCAGGTTCAAGAATTTCCTGCTCTGTGCCTTTTTCAGATGAAAGAGCTTCCATTTTCTTTAAAAAGCAAACATATTTACGTTTCACAATGTTTTCAAATGAAGTCACCTGAAACAATACAACGGATTAAAAACAATTAGTAAATTATTTGATTCTACTACCCTCTCTTTCTGTCTTCCAGGTAAGATACAACCCACTTCTGCATTTATCTTTTGAACAGCAAAGTTATCCATAATTCAATTTTCTATTTTTAGTTTCTTAAGAATTTTTTCTAATAGTTGTCCTTCCTAATATGCATTAGTATTATATTGCGTATTTTTTATTAATCCGAAAAATTTCATTAGAGTCCAAATTATATTTCAAAATTTAGATCTTTGCTTGTATGCGGGATTCATAATATACTTCCGTCACAGTTCGTGTGCAAAAACGATTTTTCTATTTTGTCATCTATCTATTCCACTTTATGTTCTGTCTATTTTATAACTTGCATTATTAATGCATAATGTTCTTTCTAACCATATTTAACCACATTTTATTTTATTCCAAGAATATGGTATACAGGGCAAATATATACCGGGCAATGGCACTTGACCTTAAAAAAATATCTGTGTAGGGTATACTGGGCAAATGTATACCGGGCAGTGGCACTGAACCTTAAAAAATATATCAGTGTAGGATATTCCGTTCAAATGTATACCGGGCAGTGGCACTTAACTAGACCTAGTATGACTAGACCTTCGGTAAATGTTGAAATATATACTAGTTCTAGTTAAGTGCCATTGTCCGGTATACATTTGCCCGGTGTACCCTGCACTGATGTTTTTTTAAGGTCACGTGCCATTGCCCGGTATATATCTGCCCGGTATACCCTACACTGACGTTTCTTCTAATCTATCGTCAGTAAGTATTAAAATTTTGAATAAATCTAATTATATCCACGAATTAATTAATATAAAATCGGATGTAATAAATATTTCGGACATTCACCAAAGCGACTATGTGATTGTCAACATTCACAGGTGAAAGTCAACAACCACCGATTTCGGTCATTCACAGTAACAGGAACATCATTTACGTAATAACCTCATCAGGACATTTATTTCATACTTTGCCTAAATAGTATTTATCATTCTAGAGAATGCCTAGGCAATGTGCGAAATATAAATCATTTCATACTTTGCCGGTTAGTTTTAGGCATTATATAGAATGCTTAGACATTCCATATAATGCCGGAAGTAGTTATGAAAGTAGTTATGAATAAGCCTGAAAGTAGTTATGAATAAGCTAATTATAAAAAGAACATGAAAATACTTTAAATTAATTTAATGTAAACGCAATAAAAATACATGCTCGTGAAATTAAAAAGAAAAAGTTCAGCGTAAAATACAATCAACTCCAAGAAGTTGCAGAACTATGACCTGCTTTTTTTACTTAATCCAGCACGACTTTTTTAATTAATTCTCATTGTAGCTTAATTTTTACGACTCCCGTAGTTTTTTATTTGTGATTATAGTGTTAAAGTTGATCTAGTCGAGAAGAGTGCTGACCTGAAAAACCTAGAGTCATACTAATTTTAGAAACGGGGAAAATATTTTTAATACTTTTTCCAATGGTATTACTATGTTCATAAATTACACATAAATAAACATACTATAGACATAACCAAAGTAGCATAAAGTACTTACAAAATATCTAAATCACGATATAACAATTTTCACAGGCTTCGCGTAACTGCAACATTTCTCATATTCAAAATAGTTTTAAATATATCTTGTCGTAAGCGTTCCCTTTATTTAATGCAAAAAATGGCAGGAATCAGTAAATCAATACCATGTTGTAAAATAAGATTTGAAAAAATTATACGAATAAATAAAATCAAATCCTGAGATGTAATATGGTGGCACAAATATTGTTAACTGCTTGAAACAAAACATATTATTGCATGCGTCTTGTATTCAATCTTTTTTAAAAAGAAAGATTTAACCAAAATAACCTTTTTAAATAGATCAATATAAACTTTACAGTTAAAAATAATCCGATATTGTATTTAATTATTAGTCTAGTTGCATTGTTGTTATGGAAATCACTACATTTCCTTTTATCAAAACAAAAGCACAATGGAACAAATTAATAATTTATTAGCTGCTAAAATGTTTAAAGTATCTGCATGCAAAATTAATATGTGGTATTCGTTACTCAGTGAAAGGGCACGAAGATGATGATCTAGAAAAACTTGTTTCTCAGTAAAAGTATTAGCTGTATAGCAAAAAAAAAATTATTTATTTTTCCGAACTATGTTTGTGGAGTAATATATTAAAAACTAGTGGGCTGCGCCTCCTGCTCGCCAACTCTCGCCAACCCCTTAGATAGCTTTAAATTCTGTGTTTTAGTATAATATCCCTATATTGGTGTTATTATTTTATGCAAACAAATAATTTTAAATCCAATAAAAATATATTATGTGCAATGGAAACCACATTAGTAATATGTGTACAGTTATATCTTACATAAAAGAGATAAAAATTGACGATATGACGATATGAACGCAATAACAAGAGAGGTGTTCAAGCGTGTTACATTTACCTGTACAGAGCTAGACAAAAAAAACAGACCTTCCTGAATAACTTTTGATCCTAATGATCGGATTTTCGCAATCTAGGTTTCAATCATAGTGGCTCGAGAGAGTGACCTCAAATATGCTAATTAATGTGTGAAGTAAGTTATGAAATCTGATCAGGAGGTACAGGAGGTCAGAAATTTCGAATCCATCTAAAGAAAAAAAAAATTTTTTTTCAGAGAAAATATATTGTTGTGTCTGATTTCGTAACTTAAAATTAACTAGCATTTAGTAATATTAATAAGCATATTTGAAGTCAACCTCAAGAAAAATTAAGATTGAACTCAAGATCGTGAAGATCCGATCATTAGATCTAAAGTTATTCAGGGTGGTTCGTTTTTTTAGCTCATTGTAAACGTAGAAACAAAAGTGTTTGTTTCTTTATCTTTGTCATTTCTATGAGTAGTAACTTTACATAAAATTACTTTAAATATGTATTCAGTCAAAGTATACAAAATTGATTTGAAAAAATTAACAATACGGTGTTATCTTCGAAAATCGTAGACGCAGAAGATGTCCAATTAGACGTTTTGCATATACAGAATAATTTACATCGCTTTTAGATTTAACCCTTTGACTTAAATAGGCCATCAGTGTCCCTTTTATGTATTCTTTTTCTGGCTCTCTATTTACGAGTAGAAATATATTTTGGCGTTTTTCAATAATGAAAAAAGTTACTAAAAAATATGTTTAATTATCAGAATCATATTAGTAGTAAAATGAAAAATAAAAAAGTAGTTTAAAGAAAAACTTTCATTCATGTTCCAAAATTTATCGATAATTAATTTTGTAAATTAAAGACATTTCAATCATAAAAACTGTTTCTCTTAGATCTAAATTGCTGCAAATAAATACAAATATGAAAAATTGCTGTTTAGAAGTTATCCGATATTGGAAAACTTTATACTTAACGCAGAAAGAGGCATTGGTGTTTTCTGCTGCATTTCATAATCATAAATTAGTTAAATGCTAAATATAACATTCTTCATGTATTTTGACCTAAATTAATACAAAATTATGAATAAAAATATAAAAAATATGTTTAATAAAAATTCTAAATGTGTGTCAAAGCGTTGATGAGACTAAATACTGTAATATTCTCCCTACAACTACATTGGGACGCTGTTGGAAAATTAATGAACTTATGGATCTATCAAAAGAGTGTTTATATAGCTGAGGTTGCTCTTGTTAGTTATTTGATGCTTCAAAATAAGTTTTGCTCATTCGGTTATTCATTCGGCTCAATAAAAGTTTTGCTCATTCGGTTCTGCTCGGAAATAAAGAAAGAACTCAAAAATATGATTGCTAAAAAGTCATTAAGGTACAATTTGAAATATATTAACATAAAATAAGAATCAAAGAAATGTACGAATGTATAAGTTGTAAGAAAAGTTATTTGATTTTGAAGTTGTCTCAAATATATAGATACTTTATTCACGACGCAACTAGAGCTGCGCAATGGGCTATTGGCGACGGTCTGGGAAAGATTTCTGAAGAGGATCCGAAGATATGCAATCACAGTTTTAATCATTCGCAAAGGGGATCTCAATTGTGAGGCCACTTCCTCAATTCAAACATAGATATGCAGCGGAAGGAAATTTTCTCCAGATCCCTGCCTCCATGGTACTTCTCAGCGACCAACCACAGCACTTTCGATTCAACAGAATTTAAGAGCACGTATATCGCATGTACTCGGTGGGACTTAGCGGAGTCAAGGAGCACGTCTTAAGCTGGTCTTAATGCTTTTTAGTTCGAAAGTAATTATATGATTCAGCATAAAAAATTTTCTTTTGAAAAATTTACCTATAAAAAGAGTTTCTCAATAAACATTATTTTTTAATTTATTGAAAAAAGGGGAGAAAGAGAGAGAGAGGGAGTGAAAGAGAGAGAAAGTCGATGTTTCTTCATCCGTATCTAAGACGCTGATAAAATAATATTGAAAAGGTTTCACCAATACGATATTTTTTTCTTCTTTCTAAACTTCCTCAATGCTCTAGTAATTAGGTTTAAAAACTAACAAATGCTCTCTTAAAAACTTTATAATGAGGCAACTGCATCGCCGCGATCGTATAGTGGTTAGTACCTTGCGTTGTGGCCGCAATAACCCAGGATCGAATCCTGGTCACGGCAGTTTTTTATTTCTTTTTCAATTTTCTAGAAGTTAAAGTTCTGCAAATTATATAAAGTTTCGAACTTTTTAGTTTAATATTTTTATGTCAGTATTTTAAAATTTAGAAATTTTATTAAGGATATTGTTTATTTTTATCTCGACCCGCCCTATTCAAGGGCACACGAGAGTAGAACATGCATTCTACAGACAAAACATACATTAAACATACATAAAACACATAAAATTACAACAAGAATAAATGGCTTATACAGAGAATAGAAAATGAAGCTGAAAACAACGTCAAAAAATTTTTAAGGTAAGAATAAAAAATTTTGTAACTGGAAAGCATTCTAACTCTTAAGAAAAACAAAAGGGAAATTTAGAAAAAATTCTAGACTATAATAGAGAATTATTATTTTTTTTTGAAAAATAAAATTAATTTTTTTAAAAATATAATTTTTATAAAATGAAATTTATCAAACGCCTAAAATTGAATACAAAACAAGAAAGTCTATCAGTTTAAAAAAAGGATAAGAAGAAATATTTTACTAAAATAGAGAATTATAATAATTGTTATTTATTTATTTTTCTTTTTTTAAAGAAAGGGCAAGAACAAATATGTTTTTATACAAGACATATACAAGATGTTCACCTAAGACATTGAGAAAAAACCTCTTGTTTTGTTTCTTACTATTTATTACTTTTTTCTAAATTGAAAATCCGTAATTGCTGCTCTTGGTGTTAAAGTTTGCATTTCTTAGCCTTCTTTATTCAAATGTGATATTCTAAGAATTTTGTTTTTAAATAAACAACCATTTTTAAAATTAAATTTATTAAAATAATTATTAAAATATGGCAAATAAATCAATTGCAAATGCTGTTCATTTAAATTTGGAAACGTTATCGTGTCTCACCGCTATCTAATGTATTGGAAAAGTGTCTCACAAATGTTAATTTCCCAAAATTCATAAAACTAATTTCTTTCAATATAGTAGTTTAAACCATGAAATAAGATTAACATGCTTGTAAAAAGATAAACATGCTTTTATGCTTTCATTGATTAAGTATTCAATAAAAGCTCTTTTTATAAAGTTATTATCACGTAATAGTTTTCATCAAAATATTTTATGTTCTATAATTGATTTTTGTTGTGAACAACACAACACATTTTCACTATGGATTTAGTTTTCTAAAAATCAATATGAAACAAAATGCTGAACTCATTTTCTCATATTTTTAAATATTTCTCAATTAATGACTAGTTGAAAGCCTTTCTTTATTCTTCTTTTTATAAATAATAATTCATAATTTTTACATTATTTCTCTTGTATTCAAAATTTTTGAAATTTTCGTCAATTAGAATTTTTTTGAACTGGTTGATGGGAACAGAATCATTTATAAATATTCAATTTCCGATAATCAATTGTTAAATCACAGTTTTAGGGTCAAGTTTCAAAGATTATAGACCGATACCAAAATCTAGTACTGTTTTGACCATCTCTATGCACTGTTTATATTCATGAAGTAATAAATACATTGTAAACATCAGTAAACTCATAGATCTCTAATAAGAATCATTTCAAATAATTTTTAAAAAAATAATACAGTCGTGGAACTAGTTATTTTGCGGGTGTTAAGAAATTTTGAATTAAGAGATGAATTTTATTTATCCATTATTATAATGAGATTGTTTTCTTTGAAAATGCCATTGTTGTTTAATTTTATAAAAAGTATAGAAGTTTAAGCCTAGTTTTGTACAGTTTTCATCGTCACTGTATTAATGTTTTAATGTTTTTAGTAAATTAATGAAAGCTTATGATTATTTTTAGCTGAGTAACAGTGTTCAAACTTCTCGATTTGCTTAAATAAATCATTGATTTAAATCACTTGATTTGTTTTAAAAAATCATTGATTTATGACGAAAATGCTTCTATACAGTACCTTCTTTAGGTAGTAAGTGCTTTTTCTAGTTCGATTATGTGGTTAGCTTTGTTTTGAACCAAAATCTTAGAAAAGTTTTAAGTGTACAGTAGAATAGAACCAAAATTGTTGTTCAATATTGATTTTTTTACAGAAAGTTTTTAATAATTCTTAAGTAAAGCAAGATAAAAATAATAGAATCACAATTAGGATCTGACTTTCAGTTCAAAACATAGCTAATAGTATTAAAATTCTATATGCAAAGTTTCAAAGAATTCAAAAGAAATGAATTTAATATAAGAATAAAGTAAAACCATATATTTAATTATCTCTAAATAACATAAAAACATAATTTTTAAACATAGTTTCCAATTTTCATCGGTGCATTTTCACTGCCAGCAAAATCACCTGGTAGGATCCAGTTTTTCCACTTTAATTTCCTTATTTTTTTGTTGGTCATTAGCATGAAATTAATAAAAGTCATTAAAGTGTTATTTTCCTGTAAAATAATATGTATCCCTAATTTAAAGATATTATCCTTTTATATTTATATGCTTTATTCTAATTTACTATTAGGGTAGAAGATGGCTAGTGTGCACATGGGACAAAAGTGAACATCAAGAATAACTTTTTTATCTGTCGGTCAAATTTCATCTATGCGATATCGTATGTTCTTTTCCATGTGCAGTTGGGTAATCAGACAGTGAATGATTTAGTAGATCTTTGTAAAAAGAGGCTTTTCGGTGAAAAATTAGCTTTTAAATTTTCCCTTTACTTTTTTATAAACACATTTTATTTTCGGAATTTCAATAAAAGGTATTATGTTGTAGATTATATGATTTTTTACATATTTTAATATAAATTTTTGCTCTGTATACTTTCAATTAACCAGCATTAGGCATTGTGAGAAGTGTTGCAATCGAAAATGTCTACCTTCGTCTATGTAAAGGCATAAAAACAACATAGAATCGAGTTAACATGTCGTATATACTAGTGAATTGGAATTGTATTTTCGTAGTGGTAGATACATTACAGTACTCCCCCAGCAGAAATATATCTGTGACAGAATTCGATGAAAGGATACCATTAATTGATTCATTGCTATTTTATGAGAAGCCGGGACAGCTGTATTAAAAACACCGTAATTTTTAAGTGCTGATCGTAAGAGCTGTATTAAGTTAACGGTCGTGGTCGCTCTTGGTGTTACTTTTAGCTGTCGAGTGTATACGTTGGACGTTGTGTGTGATCAAGACTGAGAAGAAACAGCGTGAGGAGAACAGTATCGCTATTCACAACTAGCAAGTCAACTGTTTAATGTGGACCATCCATCAAAGTAGGCTTGTTCATATCGTAGTGGGCATTACTCCCAAGTTAAGCGTGTTCACATCACGTCCGGGTCACCAATGAGGGGAGTGTTATTATCGACAATGTCAACCTTCGTTTATGTAAAGGTACCCCCACATAGAATCGAGTTAACATGTCTTATGTACTAGTGAATGGGAATTGCATTTTCGTTGTGGTAGATACACTATAGGCATAATGCAAATACGTGTCTTTGTGAAGCTAGTCTAGACACATGGTATTGGGACAATGTGGAAATATTCACATTAACCCTATTCAACTTTCAATGCGTTGTTTGTTTCTATTGTCACTTGTCAACGCCAGCAAGCCTGCTTGGAAAACAAACGAATTTAAGGCAGAGGGGTATTTCTTGGCCATCAACCGCCAAGAATACTACCTCAGTCGCACACACACACACATCTCAGCCCATTTATAGGGCGGACGCATTCATACATCCACAGCTCATAATTTTGTCGAGACCCAAAGAACAATCACTCTGCAATTCAGTACCTACAGAGATTTGATTTGTTATGAAAGCATAGAGGACTTTTTTTTTCTTTTCTTCTAGACGTGGTCACGTACCTAGGTTTGCAAAACCCTTAACCGTATAGTCCACGTCTAGCATAGAGGACATGGTGACCCGACTGTTTTAATATGCACCAATCATCATTTACTACACGAGGAGTCTTCGGCCGACGGGTATCGGCCTAACGCTCTGCCAGCCAGGCTATCCCGGCCTACTTCCACTATAAGAAATATGAATCAGTTACAAATATAACACATTTGATATTATTAAAGTGGCAATGGGGGCACAGGCGTAAGCAAACAGAATTTTTTTGGGTACTTGCATTTTAAGTGAAAAATTTTAACTTTCGTGCAAAAAGCTGTTCATATTATTTTCCACCTATTACGAAGTTTACCCGTACCTTTCCCAAAGACGTAGTTTCCCCGTATTTTCTAATCAAATAAAATATTTCATTAGAGACTACTGTTTATCAGCCTTAACTATTTACAATATAACTGAAACTCCTCTGTCCAATACAACCCTATGAATATCAGAGAACTAACTCCCGGTTCCAGATAATTAGGATTGAAATAAAAGAGATTCACTGCTTACAGCTTTAAAAGGAAAATAAATCTTGTTTTCAATAATTAATAGGAAAACAATTTATTATATATTATATAGCAATTGTGCCAACCAGATATTCTATTAGATGACTTAAAACCGAAGTAAGAAAAACTCACAAATTAATCCAATGCACTAAATATGACGTCATTCGTTGGGCATATTCGTCGTCATTCATAGTCTTGAGAAGAGCTACACTTATAGTGAATATTACACGGAGAAGAATTCTGGTAAAATTACCACACTGTAAAGTCTTTTCTGGTAAAAAAAAATCCTGATTCTGGTAATAAAACTTAAATATTCGGCTTTCAAACCAGTCATTTGGTAATTTTAATATTCAAATGGTAATAGTTTTGATGAAAACTAAGGCTTTCAAAATTAATTGTGTTGATGTAATGAAATTCCGAAATCAGTGGATCGGAGAAAGACATGTTTATTAGAACACAGAGAGTTACACAGTTGGAACATACATTGGGAAAGTGGAACTAGGAAAGAACATCTGATAAACAAAGTTACTGGTATTTATAGCCTTCTTGGGCTCGAAAGATAACGGCCAATCAGGACAGTCTGATAACTATAACATGCGGACGTAGAAGAAAACTGCTTCAGAAAAGTGCGATTACAGTTTTTCCTCAACAAATTGCAGCTCTTATTTCTGCACATTTAGTAAATAATACAAAACTGAAAAGTAAATTTAATAGAATAATTGGTTTTCATACCATGATCTGAAGCATGATAAAATTACAAAATTATACCACATTTACCAAATTTTAACACACATTATAAAACAATATTTTATAGTTAATTTTATCAAAACCCTAACAAAAAAACTTCGATAAAATTTATAAAGATCGTTTCGATCTATTGTATCGATAAAATTATCAGAAACTTGGTAAGTTAACTATATTCTGGTACTTTTGACCATACTTATTTTTTCGGTGTATAAACTACGATTGCCGCAAACTGACTAATAAAAGTGAGCAACGTTTGTCAGGGAATACGTTTTTTGTCTTTGAAATATTTTTTTTAATTTTTAGTGTCAGTTTATAAGACAAGTGTAGACAGAAAAACAAACAAGAAATTATAACAAGAAACGGAGATAACAGTGGCAAAACTGAAACCACTGTAATTCTATTAATCGCTCATCTTATGCTGATCTTTCCAGTATTTTCCCCGTAAGTGTCCCGAGTCCGGGGCTCTATTACCAACTCATCGAAATTTATTCCGCTCGGAACCGATTCCGATCGGAAACTAGCTTTCATCAGATTGCCAATTTCGTAAAACCCACTTTGCCGTAACATGAGCATATCGGAATCCGGAATCGAAATCGCCATTCCGCACGATTCCGGTGAAATTGAAGTTTGTAGGCGGGACTAACTTTGACCAATTAGAAAATTGCTATAATTCTAATTTATTAATCTGGCAACGATATGTTTGTATTCTCTACTTCTATGCGAGTTAAAATCGCATTAACTTAGAACTGAAAGCTAAAAAATTCATACATTTTCAACAATTTTGTGTTCTAAAAGCCAAGTTTGTGTTTATTTGAAGTACAGAGAGCAGTGTAGAGTGAAATTACAACGTAGTGTTTTCAAATGGCTTCACGTACAAAAATTAATATTCGCCAGCAAACAATGATTGTGGAATACCTAGAAAACAATCCAGATTAAACTTACCGGCATATCTGGCATAATTACCACTATAAATATTAAATACCAAATGACTACTATATAAGACATGTTAACTTGCATCCATATTAAAGTACCTTTAGACAGTTGAAGGTTAACACAGTCGATAATTAAATCCCCACACATACATATTTCAAACAATATGGGAAATTCTATTAGCAAACTTTGGTATTTCCTTTTTTTAGCTAAGATTCTATTGTTTTTTGTACATATTTTTTTTATGTAGCTTCTGTTCTTAATTTCCACAATCCGATATCATTCATTTCCACTACTGAATTTCGCCTATGAGTAACACCATTTTAAAAAAACTAATTTCCACTCTAAATTAACTTCTAAATTTTGTTGTCGGGATATTGGAATACCCAAAATCTTTTAGGCCGATAGATCTTTCTCTTAATAGTGTTTCGATCACTCTCTTCAGCAATAGTATGACGGAAAACAGCGCCATTTTGATCACTAAAATAAACAAATTCTTATCGGAATCTAGATTTCGCTTACTCTTAAACCTGCCGGAATGGGATTCGTAATAATATCGCATCGGAATTTAGTTCCGAGCAGAATCAAGAGCTCGTAATACGACTTAATTGACATTCACGGATTTATGACGTCACGAGAGCTTCATTTCGATCGGAATCAGATTCCGTGAAGCTGGTAATAGGGCCCCTGGGGCCCTATTAAAAACTCATCGAAATTTATTCCGCTCGGAAACGATTTCGATCGGAAACTAGCTTTCATCGGATTGCCAATTTCGAAAAACCATCTTTGCCGTAACATGAGCATATCGGAATCCGGAATCGAAATCTCCATTCCACACGATTCCGGTGAAATTGAAGTTTGTAGGCGGGGCTAACTTTGACCAATTAGGAAATTACTATAATTCTAATTTATTAATCTGGCAGCGATATGTTTGTATTCTCTACTTCTATGCGAGTTAAAATCGCATTAACTTAGAACTGAAAGCTTAAAAATTCATACATTTTCAACAATTTTGTGTTCTAAAAACCAAGTTTGTGTTTATTTGAACTACAGAGAGCAGTGTCGAGTGAAATTACAACGTAGTATTTTCAAATGGCTTCACGTACAAAAATTAATATTCGCCTGTAAACAATGATTGTGGAATACCTAGAAAACAATCCAGATTAAAATAAAAGAAGCCTTACCGGCATATCTGGCGTAATTACCACTATAAATATTAAATACCAAATCATTACTATATAAGACATGTTAACTTGCATCCATCTTAAAGTACCATAAGAGAGTTGAAGGATAACACAGTCGATAGTAAAATCCCCACACATGCATATTTCAAAACAATATAGGAAATTCTAATAGCTAACTTTTGTAATTCCTTTTTTTAGCTAAGATTCTGTTGTTTTTTGTACATATTTTTTTTAATGTAGCTTTTGTTATTAATTTCCAATTTCCGCAATCCGATATTATTCATTTCCACTAAAATTTCGCCTATGAGTAACACCATTTTAAAAAAAAACTAATTTCCAATCTAAATTAACTTCTAAATTTTGTTGTCAGGATATTGGAATACCCAAAATCTTTTAAGCCGATAGATCTTTCTCTTAATAGTGTTTCGATCACTCTCTTCAGCAATAGCGGCACCATTTTGTTCACTGAAATAAACAAACTCTTATCGGAATCTAGATTTCGCTTACTCTTAAACCTGCCGGAATGGAATTCGTAATAATTTCGCATCGGAATTTAGTTCCGAGCGGAATCGAGAACTCGTAATACGACTTAACTGACATTCACGGATTTATGACGTCACGAGAGCTTCATTTCGATCGGAATCAGATTCCGTGAAGCTGGTAATAGGGCCCCAGGACAATGATTCAAATGGCTAACATTCATTTTTTCATGAATGTTGAACAATTAGCAGAAAGGACTTGAATGAATTTTACTATATAAATGCTAGGACAGGCAATCGTGACCAATAGCGATGTGATTCAGTAATAATTCATGGAGTTGGTGAGCTTTTACGGATAAAAACGGAGCACAATAGTACATTATGCTTTTATCATTATAAAGAAGCATCTAACCAGCAGTTGGCATTTAAATAATGTACAGTTTCTAACGAAGTAAAAGTTAAAAACGGAACTCATAGAAAGATCCCTCAATATTCGGAATATAGATCGTAGCTTGTAAGACTGACAAGTCACAAAAAAGCAGCAGACTAAAATGTTTGACGACGTAGAGATAAGAAAATGTCCACAACTTCTAAGAAAATGAATAAAGAAATACCTAGCCACAGTGACATTTCAGAGCTACTAAACATAAGTAACTGTTTGGGAGTTCGACGATACAAGGTTTCATAAAATATCTTCAAAACAGCATAGTCGTCAGTTAAATTTGTAATTAAACTCGTTGCATTAATAGACAGTTCTGATTTTATTGGCAAAGCAGCCACTGACACCTGTTTATGGTTTACGACTGAATATCACGATAAGGGGTAATCACACATGGAAACATTACAGGCTATTTGCTTTTGAACCTCATCTAAGCAGCATACGCCATTTCTGTTTTCTAAATTGGATTCAAGCTTTGACATTGAAAGCACATTTTCATACATTCAGCTTTGCTAGTGACGTTATTGCGCTCATGGTGAGTGAAACAAAGATCTTTAAGTGGAGGTGGCAGATGCTGGATTGTAAAGTGTTTCAAAGGCATGTCTCAAAACCTGGACTAATATCAATTCCATCTTTTTCTATATTCTGTGCATCCAAAGCATTGTGGAAAGATAATCTCATACCTATGAAAGAGCTTCAAATTATACCTGTATATTATTTTTTTGCTGTATTTAAAAGGAATTCCAACCCACTTTTGTATCCAGTTGATGCAGACTGCAGGCCACTTTTTTTTTAAAGTAAAACAATTTCCATATCACAAACACTGGAATTGTTTAAGCACTGGAATTATGCTCCAGAGAGCATAATTGTGTATTGTAAAAACAGTAATGGATTGTGTCTGAAAATTGGTGCCCGACGCTTCCATTTTCATGTAGTGAGTAAAGAACGCAAGAGTTTTTCTGGTCTTAATAAAAATAATTTGTTTTGAAAAACTAGAACATTAAATAGTGTCTCTTCGTTCAGATGATGTCATTCCTACTTCGAGATTGCAATTCAAAAAGGTATCAATCAATGTACATGCACTTTTTATATTTTGTTTTTATTTTAATCAAGTTACAGACGGTAACTGCTAGGAAATCTAGTTTCGTCTCGTGTTCTTTTTTTTCCCTGAAGATGTCACAGAGGTGGTCTTTCAGAAATTTCTGCACCGCGTAAACGCACCAACTGGTCCCTATGCTTAAAAATAAAAACCAAATGCATTTTCTCAGCTTTGAATCTGTTTCCCGTAAATGATTAATCTTTTCAATTTTGCTCACGTGACCTGTAGGGGGATTTTTAATAGAAGTTTTTTCTTATGCAGTCAGAAATATATTTGTTTAGAACATCAATTAGTGTTCTTTATAATAAAGTACACGTCAATGTGGTTGAAAAGTATCATGAAGTAGGAAAGTATCTAGTGTTTTTAAATTAATCTTTCATAAAAACTGTGAGAACATTATATTTCAGAGTTTTGAACTCCATCATACGTTATGTTAGTCTGAAGGTGTTGGCTCCTTTTCTATAAAATATTATAGTTATAGAATTATAGTACAGTTCTTTCAAATTAATCTGATTACTCGAGTTTTTTTTAAAATAAATCATTCATCTTCATAAAAACTATAGAAATCGGTAATTTAGTGTTGATTATGAACTGCATGAAAAATTGATTAGATTACATATTTTCAAATTAATGTGAAGGTGCTCATTCATTTTCAAAAAAGTGGCATATCTTAAAACTTAAAGTTCGCAATCTTACAAAATTCAATACTGTACATTATTTTCAAATCAAATTTATGATACTTAGTATTTTTCATAGAGTGTATTAATTTCTAAGATTCTGGAGAAATGTTTATTGAGAATATGTGGTTAAATAAAATGGTGCCTCGAGTGTTTTCAGTTATTAGTTGTTGTTTACTTATTTAAACAAGCCACTCACATTTTAATGACTTTCTAGTTATGTTTATTGCACAATAATCATTGAATTCCTGATTTTGAATTATTTAAAGAGTATTTTTTATCCCCTTTTAAATAAATCACTTACACTAAAAGAAATACGAAAGGTTTATGTTCACGCTGCACAGTTATTATTTCTTTTCACAGTTGTTATTAGCTTAAATAACTCGAATTTTAAAACAAATTCCCAGGTTTTCACTTGTAGAGTAAATCACGAAGCTCTTGGTGGACGATGGAAAAGATGACATCTCACATTTACTATTGCGTAGGATAGCATTTTTTTCATTAACTTTCAATTAAATTATTACGCTAATGTATCTAATTTTTCGATTTCTAATTACAGTGATCACCATGCAGCCCTTACAGATACTTTACCGTGAACACCATACATGGAGATTAATGTCACCTAAACACTGCCAGGAGGGCAGATTAATAAATTACACCCATTACCGGAGCAAAGAATATATAACTGGACACACATTATATATTCTTTGTCTGAAGTGCGATTCGAACCCTTGAATTTCATGATTCGACGCCAACTCCTTGACACCATACTAGTTGGTAGGCATGATCCGTCGCTTAATTTCCAATCATCTAGTCTAGTTCCTATTTTAGTTTCACCATTCTAGTTAACAATCACCCACCATGCTCTAAGATGAGGTTTCGAGTTGAGGAAACATTTTTGTCATCTATTTAAGAGTTCCTTTCCGTGAAAATTCACCTGATTTCGTGGAGAAATGATTCTTAAAATTAATGAAATATAAGTGAAGAATAGCAGGATTGTCAGAAAGGAGAATTTTAGAGCTCAGAATGTTTTAAATCAAATACTTTTGAATATATCAAGAATACATTATAATATTAAAATCATGATTATTTAATAAACTTTAGTTTGCATGGTTGGTGCAGCTTGCAACAAACTTAAATGACAGCACATATTTGTAAACAATAACATTTGTGCCTTTTTGCCCCGTGAATAGTTTTTGATAATTTACTTTACATGATTCAATAATAGTTTTAATACACAATTAAAATAGCTTGAACGAAAACAATTATTCCCATTACATTTTCAAAAAAATTACTTAGAATAATTATTAAAATATAAAAAACATTAAATTATCCATCTCTTTACGTATTGTGAGTTTTTCAATTTCAAATATCCAATTTCAAATCAATAAAGCTAAAAAAAATTACTTAAATGAAATTTCTATCTCCATTATCTTTATTATTGCGTGTCATTTGTACAATATAAAACATTTTATAAAAAAAAGAAAAAGGAAGTAGATAAAAAAATATAAAAAACCCTTTATTCATACAGAATATTCTTTTTCAAATTGCAGAGAATAAAATATACTTTTTGCGTTTCATATTGTGTAACAAATTGCTTTCACTGAATTTAGATAATGGACTCAAATGTCATTTATGATACATTTTTTCGAAAATAACAAACAATTCAATAGCCAGATAATCATGAGTATTCATAGCTTAATTTAATTGAGAAAATGTAAATTTAAGGAATCCCGTAAATTTTCACAACACTAGTTTAAAATAATGACTTATTATATTTATTAAATTTTTTTCGTTTTTAAATTTTTGAAGCTTCTTCACATGTTGTCATTTTGTGATGTTTAAAGAAAACTTCAAATATTTAAATATTACTTAATCCCATATATTAATTTTCTTTCAAAAACTATTAATTTTTTTCAAAATATATAGGGAAAAAATATATGCAACATGCTTTATAAACTTCTGCTTTATGTTGACGCGTTTGTATTATTATATCTTGCAGATTAAGCTGATGAACACGTTAAGATTTTTTTACTAGTTGTAAAAAATGTATATTGAGTTTACAAAGATGTTAAATGACATTTCAAAACACTTTAAGATATCTGGGTTCAAAAGAGTGAATGTCGAGATAAGTCATTTCAAAAAGTTTATTTTAATACCTTGAAACATTACTACTATATTGAGAATTGATAAATATTTGAATTAATTATAATTTTATTCTAGATTTTTAGAAATAAAATACACCGAAGTATAGTCATGCTGTTAAAAACATGAAATAAAACATTTTTGCTGAGGTATTTGCTTGATATGAAATTCCAAGTTTAATGAATAAAATGCTTTGCATTACTTTCCTTTCCTATTTTATTACAAGCATGCTAACTTTTTATATAAACCAGTACCATTTTTAACGCCAAATCAGCCAAAATGTTAAAAAATTTAGGCGCTGATATGGCATCTAAAATAACCTCAAAAGGGGGGAGCATGAAGATTCATCTTCAGGAAATGCTGATTAAGAGAAATGTAAGGAAGCAGGGAAATAATATTAGTGCAAAATCAAAACAATTCGTGCAAAAAATTCGAAAATATCGTATAGAAAGCTGTATATTTATAGTTATAATTCCTTTTTTTTTAATAAAATGCGTCGCGGTCCATCATATTTAATATTTTGCGTTATCATTTACCATAAAATAATTTCGGAACAATAACTTTAGTTTAATGTAAGAAACATGAAACGAAAAGTACTTCAGCGACTTCAATCAAAGCAAATAATGAAATTCCTAGCCACAATGACATTTCACCACCAAAATGACTAAACAGCTCAGAAATTTCATATTTCGGCAATTGAGTATAAACGTTTCGTGCCAAACTAGAATAATATATTTTCAAAAGTGCAATGTTTTCCCTTAAGTATTTCAGATTAGTCACATTAGTTTTGTTAATAAAATATTCATTTTTTGAAGGCCAAACAGCAGTTGATATAAGCTTATCGAACAGTGTCGAACAACATGATAGAGGACACCCACAAACAAACTTTTTTTCAGAGAATTGATTTTGTATAAAGTCTAAACAACAGACATTCTTTCTGTCTTCTAAGTCACAATGCATCATATTAGGCATCCAGTATACAGTTGGATCTATACAGCCACAAATTTCATAACTTCGAATTTGAATACATTTTCTCATGCATTCGTCTTGATTTGTTAGGTTGGCATGGATTGTGTAATTGATGCAGTGATCCCGGAATGGGGCTGGTAGACGTCTAATAACGGTCTGTTTCACTGCTATAGAAGTTTCATAACCAGGATTTATGTCTACTCCAGCTTCGTCTGGATTTGGTGTCTCTGATGCGTCATGAACTGTAACTCTTAGACCAACAGTTGGGCTGACAGGCATGTATTCTTTCTTTTCTATGTTCAAAAGCATTTCTCAGCCAGTCGTGTAACCAGTAAAAGACGTTTGTAATCCTGGTCTTTTGAATGTGTAACAATTTCCATACTGTAAGCTTTGAAAATAAGAAATATCGTTAGTGGAACACAACTGATAATCATATGCACAGTAAAGGATAATTTCGGATTCTTGATGTCCTACAAGCCTCCTCTTATTTTCATCCATTTTCATATACTTAGAAAAGAAATCTAAAATTGTCGTTGTTGCGTTGTTTAAAGTTTGATTTGTGAAACTGGAGCATGAGACAAACTTCCGTCGTTCCGATATAAACATATTTTCACCTACAAACCCTGATTCTTTATCATTTTCATCACAGCCACTTTTAAATGTATCATCATTAAAGCAATGTGAAAAAATTTTTCTCATTCGGTTTAGATTGCATACAGTTACAGCAGGGAATTCCATACTTGAAACATGTTCTTCGTCTATATTTATAACAATAGGATATGTGAAATAAATATTTACAATTCTGACAGCTTCATACATGCATCCAATGGTTCCTAATAATAAAAACAGGATCCAAATAGTTTTTCTCCCAATTGTATTTGCCTTTCCAATTCGCGAAAAGAAGTAAATCGGTGATTCCTTAAAAATTCGTAACAGGGAGTGATAACTTGATGTGAGGGACCAAGTTCCTATAAAGTTTAGTGTTTTGTCTTTGTTAAAATAAGTTGGGGATTTCTTTGAAACGTATTCAAGGATTAAGTTGAGCCACGAGCTAGATAGGCTTGTTTGGTGTTTTTTAAATTGAAGGGAGTTTCGTTTATCAAAATCAGCTTTCATTAGATAGTTACTTATTTTTTTCGAATTCTGTTCCATTTTTGCTTTAAAAAATAACTTTTTTTTTAATATTGCATAATTCAGGATAAATATGATTTGTTTCACTTTTCAGAAACTTAGATTTATGAATGAAATTCTTCAGTGCTATTTCTTTTCAATTTAAAATATTTCTTAATTCACTTCCACAAGTTCAAGATTTTTTTCACTATCAGAAAATATTTCGTCCTACCTTATCAAAACATTAATAATTCAATAATCTTAATTTTAAACATTTGGCAAATCTGCATCATTTTAAGTGTATAGTTGCTTTCAACCTTCACTGAATCTTGTTTTCATTAATTTATCATTAAATATTATACAAATTCTAGCGATATATTGTTATTATAAGCCAAAAAACTATTACAATCTAATTTTATTTTCAAAGATATTTTTAGATCTATAATCGCAGTTTTCTCAGTATCGCTTTCATCAGTAGTTTAATATTTATACTATCTCAATGCCGGCACATTGAAATTATAGAGCTAACTTCTCCGTGATTTTCTGTGCATTTCATTTCACTTTATTTCAAAAAGTTCTTTTTATCTCATTGCACAACATTTTTAGTATACATAGCTTATAATATCCTCAGAATTTTTAGTTTTCTAACATGCTTTTTTTCACCAAAAAATAATGAGTTTCAGACAGATAATGTGACAATCGCTTACATCATGACACTCAGCTTTGAAATAAAAATAAACTTGAACATAAACGACAATTTTCATGAATGTTTATATGAACAACATGTTTATAATATCTTGAGGTGTAATAAATATTTAGAAAGAGTAAACACTATTAAGTTTGAAAAGTAGTTCCTATAGATCAATATTATTTTTCATTGATTGCAATGTAAATAACTGGCTAATAAGATAATAAAAACGACTTGACATTTTCCATTAAAATACTTCAATAGAGAAGAAAGAATTGAGGAATATATGATATAAGATGTTCAGCACGCAACAAATAATAAAACATGGTACTGTAATGATGCTATTAGTTGACAAAAAGTTAACTGCAAAATTGTTCAGGGCGTTGTTCATGAATGCAAAAACTTAACAGCGCAAAATATAAATATTTTCTTGAAAATAACTTTTTTTGGTACTTGTATTTTTGCCTCTCAGGGAGTATCTTAAAATTTCGTTCGAAGCTTTTTTCTTATTGTGATGAATGTTTATTTGAATTTAAAAAGCATCAAACTTGGAAATGCTATGGATCAATTTAGTATCAAAGATTTTCAGGCTCGCATAAATTTAATAATAAATGTATTCATTTTTTTACTCTTATATTTCACTTGAAACACTATTTATTTGAAATATCTTGCTTCAAATGTTGTGAGAGGCTAAAATATCTGAAACTTAAGACATGAAGGAGAAAAATAAGAGAACTGACATTGCACCACATGAGCAACTACTTGCTTAAGAACTATTAAACCTAGAGAACAGTTTACAAGTACTGCAGGCGAAGAAACGTTAAAAATTTTCTAAGCAAGGGGTAATAAATAATGAATGTTGTAAAGTAAAAAGGTATAAAAAGTGCACTTAAATAGATAAGTTTTTTAAAAATTCTTTAACATATATATCGAGATAAATCTAGATAAAACCTTAAAAATAAGCAGATTAAGAAATAGCTAGCAGAAAGAACGTTTTTTTAAGAACTTTTAAAAATAGACAATGCTCTACAAATATCGCAAGTTTAATATTACACGTAAAGACGTTTCTTAACTTGCAATGGAGTATAGCTGCTTATTGATTGTAACAAGAATATTTTCTAACAAGAAACTGGTAAAGATGACTGTTGTTGTGGTTCATTTTCTTCGCAAAAGAGCTGCACAATGGGCATTTGGCTACGGTCTGGGAAACATCCCTGAGGATGATCCGAGGACATGCGATCACAATTTTGATCCTCTACAGAGGGGATAACACCCCTGCTTCGATAGTCCGACGATCACGGTAAAGATGAAAGGAATAACTCTAGCAATAAATTCGTATTACAAAACAAGAATTTCGCGTAACAACTTCATAGAGTTTTTGTTTTTAGTTCAAAACTTTTTCCCAAATTTCGCAGAAGACATTCAATATATAATAAAAAAAAAACAATTAAAAATCTCATACTATTAGTAAATGTATCAAAAAATCATATTACTTGATTTTCGATAATTTTTCTCAAACCGTTTTCTGTTGCAAATATATATAGAGCCATCTGTCGAAGTTTCTTGAAATTTAAACCGGAAACTCTTGAAAAAAAAATTATTCTTTCTCACATGAATTTACGGCAAATTTTTTTTTTTTAAATTCATTTGTTTTCTTGTTATAAATTTTTTTATGATCAAAAGTGTGCTTTTGGACATCCTATCAATGAACAGCTGGAATTTGTTAGTTTGTAGGTTCAAATTTTAAAGATTATGCAATATTTTATAAACGGTATGATACGCACAACGACAAAATGCAATTAAAATATCCGCAACTTCAATAAAAGAAAATATTGAAATACCCAGCCAAAGTGACATAGCACTACCTAAACAGCTAAATATTTCAGAGTTACTAAACATGGCTAATTATTTGTACGTACGGTGAGACAAAGTTTTGTAAAATACTCTCAAAATGGCATAATTGTCTCTGAAATTTGTTAATAAACAAGTTCCATTAACAAAAAAACGTGATTTGATTGGCAAAGCAGCCATTGATATCTCTCTATGGTAAGAGGTCGAATAACAAGATAAAGGGCAATAACAAATGGAAACATTCCCAGAGATTAGATTTTGTACATTATCTAAGCAACATACGTTTGTTTTGTTTTCAAAATCGCAATGCTTTGAATTTGAAATAAAAATGACAGAAGGATCAACACTACCACAAGTATTCAAACTTTGGAATTGGAGACACATTTTGAAACATTCAGCTTCGTTACTGTAGTTACTATAGTAATTATGCATCTTGCAATCGAGACAGTGATCTTTAACTGGCAATGGTAGACGTTCGATTTTAAATTGTTTCAAAGCAATTGAAGTTTCGAAACCAGGACTGATATTCACACCATCTTTTTCTGGATTCGGCGCTTCTGAAATATCATGAATTGATACTCTTACACCGATTGCCGTGCTAGGTGTAGTAGCTGAATATTGTTCTGTCTCTGCATTCAAATGTAATTCCAAACTACTTTTGTACCCTATTGATGTCGACTCTAAATCACTTTTGTTAAAAGTAAAACAATTTCCATATTGCAAGCTTTGGAAATGAATAAAGTCGTCAAGAGAGCATAACTGCATGTTGAAAACACAATGTTTGATTAGATCTGCTTTTTGATGTCCAGTAAATCTTCGGTTTTCATCGTCCATTTTCATGTAACGAACAAAAGAAGCTGATTCGCTTCTTTTTAAGTTGAAAACAGTTTGATCTCGAAAATAGGAGCAGGAAATAATGTTTCGTCGCTCAGTATAAGGCATAAATCCGGAGATCATATCTGCATTAAAGATTTGACAACGATTAATGATGTCAAGGTTTCTGCAATAATCATACACAATTTTCTGCCGATTCAAGTTGCAGACAGTAACAGCAGGAAATTTCAGTTTCTACTCGTATTCATCTTCTACTGCAATGACAATGGGAAAAGTCAGATAAACTTTCAAAAATTTCTGTGTCTCATGAATGCACCCACCGATTCCTATAAACAGTAATAACAACCAAGTTAATTTTCCAACTGCTGTGTCTGCCTTTCTGATTTTCGATATCGCTCGAATTGATGAATCTTTTGAGTCCTGATCACGAGGGCTAGAAGTTAACTTAAAAATAGACTTTTGCTTATTCAGTTGAGAGCGCCCATGTTTGAAATATATCTTTATGTGATTTGCACATTTTCTACTTGTTTTCCTTGGAATGATTTCCTTCATGTTCTTACTTCCATCATTCATTTTTTATATTAATGCAGTAATCATTCGCAAAAATAGGATATGCTTTTGTTATACGATTTTTCTAGAATAAATTTTTTTTTCAATTTAAGTTACAAGTAATCTAAAATAAACATCCTTATTTATGTTAAAATAAAATCATTCTTCGATGGAAGAGGGGAAATATTTTGCCACAAAATTATTGTGAGTCATATTTTGTACATCTTCAGCATCTGAGAAATGAGGTTCACTCTTTCCGTGTGAACTCTTTGAAGAATCATCTTTAATAAATTATGAAAATACAATTCACGATCCAGCTATTACATCTATTGTATCTAATATGCAATGTATTGAAATTCCTTTGAAAGTTGCTTTTAAAAGTAAATGCGTTTTAGAGAAATTAATACATGCTCTTTCTTCGGAAGTTTTAATGAAGTTTAATTCCTTCTCGTGATATCGAATTAATCTTACTGTTTCACATTTTTCATTTTATTTGAAAGAAATTAAAAGAAAGTCAATAATTATCAAGATGATCAGTTTCTGGTCTATTTCCTAGCTAGTCGAAATATTCATTCATTAATAAGTAAATCTCGCATCTTTAAAATTACTTCTAGATATCTTTATTGCACAGTACTCATTAAATTAAAAGATACATCATGACTTCCAAATATCTAGAAATATTCAGTTGCTTTCAAAATAATTTACTCATTTTTAAAGTTCTCGTGTTTGTATGAAGTTTCTCGCCGGAGTAACTTTTATTCTTAAAATTAATTTGAAGGATTGATTAAATTTAATTTGATGATACAGCGAAAGTAGTATCTGGTTGTAGACAAAGAAGTTTTTTTGATAAAGTATTTATTTGTACTATCTTTGAAAAGAGTTTTGATAACTTTATCTCTTCAAAAATTAGCTAATTGAATTAAATTGGAAGTGAATGTTGAAAATCGTTATTGAAACAATGAAAAAACATGTTAAAAGGGCATGTAAATGGAACACGAACTTACCATTATAATTTCCATAATTTGTTATAAATCTTTTCTTAACACTGATAAATGAAACTGCAATTATTTTTATGTGATTTTACAGTCAATAACTTGGTTATTGGGAATCTTTTATTAGAAGAATAACTTAAAAAAATTAGAAAAAGAACTAGTTTTTATAAACTTCTGTTTGCCAGAATTTCACAAATGATGTAGTTCAAGCCTGCATTTAAATTCAACTTTTATAACTGCTAAACAGCTTGCACAATTCAAGCTAATAATCACGGAAAATTGCGTATTCATAGCTTAATTTATTTGAGAAAATATAAACTTATAGAGCCCTATAAATGTTCGAAACACTTACTTAATTTATTTGTTTCTTTTAGAGTTAAAAACTGTTTGATTTCGAAAATATGAGCGGGAAATAATGTTTTGTCTCGCAGTAAAAGGCATAAGGCCAGAGGCTATATCTGCATTATATTCATCACAACGATTAATGATGTCAAGGTTTCTGCAATAATCATACACAGTTTTCAGTCGATTCACGTTGCAGACAGTAAAGGCGGGAAATTTCAGTTTCAACTCGTATTCTACTGTAATGACAATAGGAAAAGTCAGATAAACGTTTAAAAATCTCTGAATCTCATAAACGCACCCACTGATTCCTAACCTCCAGGAAAGACAACACTACCTATTATGCGACCACTTTTGGGAGGCACGGAATTTATTCTATAGACTTTGTGTTGAAGAAAACATTTAAGAGAGACCATTAAAACCTCTCCCAGTAACTGGAGGAACATCTGCACCAAATGTGGAAAAGGTCAAATAAGAAAACACAAAAAATATCAGGAACAAAAAATGGGGAAAAAACAAATACGTAGATCAAAATTTATTCAAAATATTTGGGAGAGGCCCTTATTTAAAGAGCTCTTTTTGACGATATAAACTCATACTGCAATCAGAGTGCACTAAATACGATGCTGTCAATGATTTTTTCTTAAGAGTAGAAAGTTAAAATTGAGAAAACAAGCATCTCAAATAAACACACTTCTTCTCACCTCTTAAAGCTAACTACATTTTATGATATAAAATTAAATGCAAATTTAAACAAAATACATAGTTTTTTTTTATTTATTTAAAATAGCTTTATCATTCATAATTGGCAAATAAGTTTTCGCATATTATTAAATCAGTTGGGATCATTTTTACAGAAGCTAAATTTTTATCATCGATGCGTCTCTTAATGATGCCAACAGAAGTGGTATTTCCGCACCAAGAAAATGACGCTGACTAAAATTAAAATCGTTTGAGAAAAAACATGTATCTTTGATTAAAAAAAATTTGAATTCAATTTAGGTAACCTCTAAGAACAACCATCCCTATCAGCGACCAATTATCTGTGGCCAGGAGGGTCATCGCTCCCAATATATATATATATATATATATATATATATATATATATATATATATATATATATATATATATATATATATATATATATATTTATATATATATATATATATATATATATATATATATATATATATATATATATATATATATATATATATATATATATATATATATATATATTTATATATATATATATATATATATATATATTCCAAAACATTCATGAGTGGAATAAGACTATGAAAAAAAAGAAAAGAAGCGAAACGTTGGCGTCTCTTATGAATTAGATTTTCTGCATTTGTTTCAAAATTATTAGTGAATGAAGTCGAAAATTGATCTTTCATTAAGGGTGATCTCAAAGGTTTTTTTTCTCCATCTTTTTTTCTTCCCAGCATACAGAAAGTTTGGACTGGAATTTTATATTTTTCTTTCGCATTTTAACTCTATTGTCAACGCACTTTTTTTTTTTGCAATGCCAGGTATAACATATCTACTTAATAAATTTGGAAAGAATTAAATCTCTTATCCAATCCTTAATTCAGTATATGCTTTTTGTATCAAAATCTTGAACCAGGTAAATATATTTTGAGTATAATAACCGTTTGTATGCAGCAAAAAATATTCTCACAGTTTTCTAATTCTCTAATAGCTTTTAATATTGTGTACAAATATTTTAAACTAATTGCAAAATCAATTTCTTGATTGAATATTAATTCTTCATGATTCCATAGACTTAACTCATTCTTCGTGTAATATTCATTAAAAACTGAAACGAGAGTCAATAGTGTTTTCTTCTCTGTATACATTGTCTCGTAAAAATATGGAAGCCATAAAGCAATAAATATGCATTGCATCAAAAAATAAATAAATAAATAAAATGCTAGAAAAAGTTTTCAAAAAATTTTAATTTCACAAAACTCGGTCTGAAATCCATGGGTTGGTGGGGCAACTTCGAAGTTTTAAATAGGAGCCCACATTTCTTATTGTAGTTTAGGATTATTCAGAAAATTGTATCCCAATATAAATTCCTTTTGTTTAAATTTCGCTTCACACTTGGCTTTTTAATCCTAAATTGAAAATGGAAATACTTCGGGAAAAGAAAGTTAGATTGAAAAATTAAAAATAGAAATATTTGTTATTTTATTATAATAAAATCTTTTGTCATATTCATATCTATTGACATATTTATACCTGTTATTAATTATATCTATTGACACCAAACTCTATCGACTCCAAATATATTATATAATAACCTCAAAAAATTGAAGAAAAGCAAGCAGAATCTAATTCCTGTGCTCGCTTCTCTCACCAACACCCATGATTCATATGCAGTCTTTCTTTCTTTTTTTTTTTTTTTACTTTCTTGACGATAGGCCAATTGTTACATCAAAATTAAAATAATTTGTGCAGGACAGTCCTCACGCACTACAAAATTTTGACTGTTTATTGTTGTGAAATTTTTGTAGTTGCGAAGAATATGCGTATAAAAAGTTTCACTTCAAACATAAATTTTTTGTTTCAATAAAGTTTCGATTTCGTCAGCAATACAGAACCTAAGAAAGGAGATAAAAAATACACACTGCCGTGACCAGGATTCGAACCTGGGTTATTGCGGCCACAACGCAATGTACTAACCACTATACGATCACGGCTACGCGTAAGAATTAGCTTTTAAAATAGAAGTTGATAAAAAAAACATTTACAAATGAAATGCCAAATGTAAAATAAATGGAGCATATCAAACTTAGTTAAAGTTACGTTCTTCTGCTCATAACCTAGATGGCAGCACTAAAAGAAATTTAAGATATATCTTCAAAAAGATTTCATTTTATTTAATATCATTTTATACGCTTAAAACTTTTCTGTTCAGTTATTTGTGTATTACAACAATCCCCAAAATTGTTTCTGCTAGGTAAGCAGATTGTTTCAACAATACTAAAAATTGTTCAATTAAAAAATTAGTACACATTTCTAAAAGAAGTTATTTTCACTACGATTCAATATTTTATACGTTTTACAAATTATATCCCCTAATATGATTTTTAATTTATGATATTTGATTGAGGACATTAAACAAAGGAATTTTTGTAAATATAGTTTACAAATAAAATATTTTTTGAATCTAAATTGATTTATATAATATTATATTGTTTAAAATATTATATATGATAGGCTAATAAATTATACAATTGATTGCAGCTTAATTTTTATGCACTTATATGAATCGAACTGATTCGTGTAAACACTTTCTTAATTAGAATTTGGAAAGTTATATTTTAAGAAATTTTAACGTAATTTCAAAGGTTTAAGTCATCTTATCATAAATTATATGTATGCGGTATTTTTAAAAAGTTCATCAATTTAAGTTTAAATTCAACCTTTTTAGTTTTTTAAATGTAATACCCGTAAATACAATATTTGTTTGTAGGAGATAGTTAATCTTTTTAAAAGATAAACTCTTATGATGACGGCAACATAAGAATTATTAATTTATTTTCTTTCCAACAAAATAATAATAATATGCCATCAAGCCGAACCAAACTTCTTATTTTAGACAGTTGAAGGACGTCGTATGAAATTTGTGATCATGAGAATGAAGTTCATGAACGTAAAAACGTAAACTACTGATTATATGTTTCTGAGCATACGACTCTGAATATACGACTTTGTATCCTTCAATAACCGTCATTGAACAGTTAAAACGACAACAGAACCTTCGAAAAGCAACAAGAAACGAATGAAATAAAAATAAAAATATGACTACCGAAGCCGACGTCTTCAGGGGGTACCGGCCTCGGTAGCCATTAAAAACAAAACCATTTCTATTTGAGGGAGAAGCAAATGCTTAAAATATCTCCCTCAGTACCCCTTAAATATCATACTGACCTTTAAATATCATACTGATTATATGTCTCTGAGCATACAACTCTGAGTTCTTCAATAATCGTCATTGAACAGTTAAAACGACAACAGAACCTTCGAAAAGCAACCTTATACTAAAAGTATAAGTTTCAAGTTTAATACAAATTCAGGTTTCGAATTCAATATTGAAAAACCAATGGAGACATAAGTCTATATATTTAAGAATAAAGGAAATCAGTACCTAGTTTTCATATTCAATAATTTAATAAATTTTGTAAAAGCACGAGGCTAGAATAGCTTGGCCGATACATAGCAAAAAAAATTTGATTTCACAATTCTATAATACTCACTAATGCCCATATATTAGTCTAGTCCAGTCTGTTAGGTGGTTCGGGGTGAATGAGGCCGGAACGGCCCTTTACCCCTTCATCGTGTGATGAGAGTCTATGAGGTAATTCCTTGTGGTTGGAATGGAAATGAAATTTAAAAAGATGAAAGGCTACATCAGTGGAGATGGGCATGAGTTGAGGTGTGAAGATCATCATTGTGATGGCGAGGCCCCATTCAGAAGAGATTGAAGTAGGCTTGTAACTTCTTGATTTTTGAGGAGCTCCTGCAGTTCTTTCACAAGTGAAACCAGGCGATGAGCTGTGGTACAGATTTACCCATATAAGAAAAGGTGGTTTATACATGTAAGCAGGCGTTTATGAAAAAAAGTGGTAGTACATTTTTGCTTATGCCAAGACGATTTTTTTTTCTGTAATCTTCCATTTTAGTCCAACGAAATACGCTGTTTTGACTTCAGATTCAAACATAAGTTTTTGTGTAATAAATATCCATTAATAATAAGTAGACAGAATTATCTTGTTTTTTAAAATAAATTGTAATAATAAAACACTTGTCTTAGAATTTAAAAAAAAAAAGAAAGGAAATACGAATATTTAAAAGGATGTTGGAATTAAAGGGTTTCAAAAAGCACAAGACGCTTATCAATCCCTGAAACCACTAATCTGCCACCAGTCAAGACTAAATCTTTAGTTCAAACGTCTGTTTTATATCATATGCATGCGCTTAATATGCCACATAATATCATATGCATGACCTTATCACTTAAAACTCACCCGCATGGGTTACTGCAATTACATCTCAGAAACACAAAATCGATATCTCCCAAAACAAATTACCACGATTACTAAATGTACCGAGATACTTGACAAACGAAAATATTCACAAAGACATAAATCTAAACAAACTCAGTTATTACAATGAAAAACTGCATACATCATTTTATGGCAAAGCCATTGGTTGTAACACTGTCAACTTCAGCACTATATCACAGCAAGAATATATCGACGTAACAGCCAAATGTAACCCTGTCACTTCCTTCTTTTTGTTAGACACTGTTCTTAGTAACATCTACAAAAGCACAAGTATGACATGAACAATCTGCTGTGAACAGCATCCTTCTCCAACTATATATATTCAATGTGATAATTAAGATATTAATTGAATATCACCCATTGGATAGGTTAGTACGGTCTTAGGTGGCAGGTTCCGAGATGTAGATAATAATTAGAATTGTTATTAAAAGGGTTAAAAGCATTTCAAAAGAAACAATAAAACAATTAATACAAATCAAAAACAGCATTTTACGTATATAATCAAATTTATTATTTTAATTTTAAATATTTAAATCTATTATATCAAATGTTTTGTTAAACTAGGACTTTTAGTATTACGTTAATTCGAATAGATATTAATAAACAAAGTTAAAATCACTATTATGCAATTGAGAAGAACTGTTTCAGTTTCTCCAAATTCTTCACATCCAGTTATAAATCCAACAGCTGCATATAGTAGGATGACAATTAAATGTACCTAAAAAGGGAAAAAAAGGGAAATTATGATTTTGAAAAATGGTACCGAATATTGGCTTCAAGTAGCAAAGTAATGTTACTTTTTGATTAACTGGAAAAATATTAGTAAGATATGAAGAAATATAGTGAAAAGCCACATTTTCAAATTGTAAAGAATCGTCATTTTGCTTAAAATAGCATAATTCCTCTCCAGTACCTTCCTAAACAACCCTACTTGTGGTTTATAAAGAGCTAAAATTTTAAAACCCCATTTAGGAAAGCAACACATATTATCCTCCCCGTTTCTGAAACACCCAAATTTTTAAAACCTTATTTATTATTATTAAATTTTTAAGCACATTATTCAAACTGCCTGTTTATGAAGCACTTATATTTCAAAATCCCATTTAGAAACGCTGTATATAATACCTTATTCCCACTTTATAAGACACTCACATTTTTAAACTTTACTTAGAAACTCAACATATTTAAAAAAAAAAAAATTATAAATTTTTGATGCGCATAGCACGCAGGCACATAGTTTGCCCTAAACTAGTCTAGTCATAAAACAAACAATATTTTATGTAAAAGAAAATGTTGAGACGTGTGCTTAACCTTTTCTCCCCAAAATTTAAATCCATACTGTAGCTGCAACTGTATGCCAATTGATATACAAATTATGATTAAAATATGATTTAATGGTATACAATTCATACTGTATGCCAATAAATCAAGGACATAACCGTAGATATGCAAATCAACTAATTACCTAAAAAAGGATGTTCACGATATTTCAAGTTTCGAAACCAGACGCAACCAGTACTTTCTATAAATAAACATGCCTTTCTTTACAAAGAATATGGATTTCGGCAAACCCAAATATGGGGTCAGCAGGTATTTCGGAAACATAGTACATATATCCGCTGTAATATTCAAAAAATATTTCGTTCTTTTTAAGATTTGCAGGTTAAATTTTTAAAACTATTGAGTGAGAATAATGGCGATGATTGAGGAACATTATGCATTTATTTTTTGCCACTACTGAGAGATTTTGTTTTAAGAAACTCGAAACGCAGGCACTTACAATTTGAAACAGTGTTAAATATTTTTTTCAAACGCAAATATTTTTTTATATGAGGCCCCATGACTGCTGGTGCATAATACATATACATTGTAACGTGAGTGAGTAAATTTATTGCAACACCAAAGATGAAAAAGAAGGCTAGAACACAGTAATTAATTAATGATTTCAAATTTATAGTTTTGAAATTTATAGTTTTAATTGAATTAATCACATTTATATGGTATTCATTCTCCTAAAAAAGGATGGAACTCACCTGGTAAGTACGTATTTTGAAAATTCCTTGTTAAACTTAAATTAAAGAACATGTTTGAAAACCTTGCACGCATTTGCTTATACGCATTTTGAAAATTCCTTGTTAATCTTAGATTGAAGAACATGTTTGAAAACCTTGGATAGAGTACAAATTAGCTACCAGATCTGCCCCTAAGGTGAAAAAAATGCTTCATTAAAGTTACAGTTGATTTACTTATTTACTTTTAGACAAACAAAAACTTTACAACCGATGTGTATTCATGGTTTTTACGATTAAGACTTTCCACGACGAGAGGTTCGTAGTTTAAATACCAACTGAGGCGATTAAAAGCTTATTTTCTTTTCTAAAAAGGTTGATAGCTAATTGTTATGTTTTATTCATTTTATAAATTATTATTTTTTTTAATTCAAATTAGCTTTCTTTAAAGATTTAAATTTTTAAAACAAAAAATTTATAGATAATTACTTTTTATGTCTTAATTAAACAATATGAATTATTTTTAAGAAATAAAAAATCGTAACGTAGAAAGTCGTGTTTTAACCTGCTTTATTAGATAGAGAAATAGTGTAATGGGGAAAAACATTCTCTCAATTTCGCCCATTTGTTAAACCGCCTGAGGGTTGGTGATATAGACTATTCCTAAGTGCAATTCCGTTTCATTCAGACGAAATAAAATTTATTGGGTCTTATTTAAAATATTTTCGTTTACTTCCATATTCAATTTCAAAATAACAGCCGGTGCTGTAATTACAAAATAATAGTCGTAAAATTTTAAAGCTTGTGGTGAATAAACTCTAAGTTTCCAAAGAACAGCCGAGAATTTCTGTCGCCTTAATATTTTTTAAAATTTATCTTTTAAATTTCATTTGTTATTTTAAGAAAAAAACTCAAATTTAACACCTTGTCAACCGGAAACTCGTCATTGCACAAGCATTATATATTTCAGTTTATTATCTTGGGTGATATAGACTATTCCATAGTGTAATTTCGTATCATTCAGACTAAATAAAATTTATTGGAGTTTATTTAAAATATTTTACTCAATTTACTTCCATATTCCACTACAAAATAATATCCTATGAAATGACATAGTTTCTGTGTAAAATTACAAGTATAAACATAGCTGTATTAAAAATGAAAATTGTTATTCACATTTCTAATTTTTTTAAAGTAATTCTTCCTTACATAATTACATTTTACATAGCTCTTTTTTACAAATCAAACATGAAAAGCCAGCTAAGTTTATGACTATTTTGTACACGAATGCTTTCTATGAAATTTTTAGATCAAAGATTTTAAAGGCAATCAATAGGATGGCATCAATTTTTATACTTTCATCAAGAGCATACATTAATGCATAAAAGACATCAGAGAAACGGTTAGATTTTTAAGCTCAATTAAGCAAATTATAAAAATGTAGGGTTATTTTTCATATTTCAATTTCAAAATATCCATTAAGGCAATTTATTATTGATTGAATTTTGTTTGGCGTTTTAAAATTTTGCTTTTCATTTGTTCCAAACGTGAAAGAAGCAGGGAGTACTTTATAATTTCCATCAACGATTTTATTTTCTGTTCTAATACATTAATAGATGATAATATTTCAAGCTGTTATCATTTAAGTATAGCTAACTAAGCCTTAAAAGGACTAAGAGTTTTCAGGTTTTTCAACTGTGAGAAGAAAAAGATGGTATGATCTTTTTTCAAGCGTTTAAATTACTTTAAAGAAAATGAATTTTCAATGTTAAATTTTTTTAAAATTATATTTAACACTAGAAAAACTGAAACTTAATATATACTTATGTTGCCCAATAGCAGTCAAAACGACTGGATTGTGAAAGAATTACTAATGTGTAACGAAATTTGCTTAAAATAAATTTTTAATATGTTTAAAAATTTCTAAATCAGTTACATAACAAGTTATTAGTAAATATTAACAATAAAAAAATTACATGTTGTATCAAAAGTCGCAAATTTCTAAGAAATTGTGTCATTATATACATCATTGTTTTTCTAATTGGAATCAAAAAGCAGTCAAAATGGTCTCCTTGGGCAATCTAGTGTTAAAGTGTAGGTGTTAGAGTAAAGATTCATGTATATTACTGCTTATAAAACAGAGGTACACAAAAGGTGTACCACGGAACCCCACGTTTTCGTAGGAAGTTTATAAGGGTTCTCTCTAAAGTTAGACCTAATTTTAACACTGATGAACAATAAAAAAACTTCTCACTTTGAAAATAATTATCAGTATTTGGTTAATATACTCGAAGTTGTTGATGATTTTAATTGATAAAGTCGGAGTTCCACTAAACGTAAAGAGATTATTAAGGGTTCCATGGCCAAAAGATATTAGGAACCACATTTACAATGTATTTTAGCCAGGGAGATGATATATTATTAAAAAAAAGGGAGAAACCAAAATGATCTACTCGTACAAATAATGTTCATTTATAATTCTAATAATATAATATTAATATAATATAAATAATACAATAAACTTGATAATAGTACCTAGCTATTAAACACTTTAACAAATTTACTTCATTAACAGCAAATCAGTAAAAGAAAAGTTTTTATTCAGTATTAGAGATACATATTTAAAACGAATCGTTTAGACAATATTTTAAAGTAATTAGTCAAAAAAGTTTCAAAAGCTCAATACATTTTTTTAATAAAAAGTCTTATATAAAACTATTCTATAAATAAAACGAATTTTCCGCAAAATAAATGAAAACCGCAGGGGAAGAACAGTTTATGTTCATAAATACGGTGAAAAAACTATTTTGCTCAAAGAAACCAAGGGTTTTTCCATCTTCACTCTGTAAAAACTCTCGGAGAGAACCGATTTTTCGCATTATTGAGTTGCTGAAAATAAGTAATCTTCAAAATGCATTAGATAGCAGTCCAATCGATTTAGGGCATTTTTGAAAAAACAGGAATAAAACCGTTCTTTCCTCTTGATTATTAGAAATTATATATCGTGATGCATCGTCAGTTTTGCATCACGATATAGCGATGCATCGCGATATAGTATTTTTGAATTTCATTTACTTGTAAGGCACAGAAAATCAGATTTCTATCAAAACTCCATACTCAAATTGATTTAAATCAATTTATAAATTTGAAGATATATATGTTTTGCTTAAGAAAGATATTAAATAAATTGACTACAATGTACAAATCTTACTTAAAATATTTATTGAAAAAATATGTGCAGACACAATATTTGCACCTCTTTATCGTTTATAAGGTATAAGCAGTCTTAATTTAAGTTAGATACTTTGCTAAGCTTTTAACTAGAAATCAAAGAAAGTTTAAAACGATAGGTTTATGAATTTATTCGGAAATCAATTAGTTTAAGTCATTTAAATTTTGAAAAAAAAAGTTTAAAACTATAAAAAATAATTTTTCTAAATGAGCCATAGCCAATTGAGCGAAATTGAAACTTCATATGAAATTTTTATTTTGAAATAAAAATATATCAGCATTTCCGAATGTTTAAATGATAAAAGATGCTCTGTTTTTTTGAACGACATTACCCCCAATACTATACACCCTCTCTGACGCTTTTGAAACATCACTAATTTTTATTTACTATTATTATTTCTCATAAATAATTAAGTTCGTTTGACTAGTGCAAGGTTCGAATTTTAAACTAACATAACATAAGTAAACATAAGTTTTGTTATAATTTCTTAAAATTTTCGCTCCTTGAAAGATTTATCAGTTTAAAAATAAAAAGGGAATTTTATGAATACATCCAGTTAAAATTATTGAAAGAAAATTTTAAAAATTAAAAAAAAAAAGTTTGGTAAGAAATTCATTATACGCTTAAAACAAAGTGTTAAAAACTTTTTTTATTTTTAAAAAAAAGCATTTTTTACAAATCAATATTTCCTTGTACTATTCTGCATAAATAATTACATAATTATTAAGTTCGCAATTTTCAAATTCTAAATGAAAAAGTAAACGCAAGTTTTATAACATTTTCTAAAAATGATCACAAAAATAGCGAAAGATTTCTTCATTTAAAAATAAATAAAATTGAAATTTATCAATATATTTACCAAACAGTATAGAAAGAAAATTTAAAAGAATAAGTTCGTTAAAAAATATTTGTGTGTTTTAAACAAAGTGCTAAATAAAGTTAAAAAAAAAAGCTTTTGAAATACTATTTTTTATTATTATCATTTCACATAAATAATTAAATTAAATTGAATAATGACCGAATTATGAACGAAAAACAAAGTAAGGTTTAATTTCTTAAAAATAAAAACAAAAGAATTGTGATATTCGATAATATATTTTAATTAACTAATAATATTAAAGGAAAATTTTTAAAAAAAATTATCATACTCTCTAATAAAGTGCTAAATGATTAAAAAAAAATGAATAAAATTCGCAAACCTTTCAAATATTTTTGAACAAAGAAAGTTGATTGACTTATGTCCCTATCCAAATGACAAAAGTTTCCAATGAATCCAATGAAAAAAGTTTTGTTTTAACTTTATTTCTAAACGTAAAAACAACTCAAGATTTATAAATTTAAAATCAGTAATAAAAACCTATTAAATTATTAGAAGTTTATCCAAACAGTTTTTAATAAATTAAAAGAAAGTAAAAAAAAATAACCGAACGAATTTAATTACCTTGTAATTTAATTCTTTATGGGAGCCTTAAATTAAATTTCCAATATTTTTTACATTTAAAAATAAAAAGTTTTAAAAAGCTTAATAAAAAAAATACTTAATTAATGAAGAAACTCTTTATATATTCTTTTCAATAACTGATTGCGTTCGAAACAAAGTAACGGCGGCGATCACGAAATTAGTCCCACTGAAAATATTCTACAAGAAACGATATCAAGTCGCGACAAAGAAAACTAACAGGTGCGAAAACGATATGCGAGATACGATAGACGATATATGTTCTCAAAACCGATTCTGATTCTACTGCTCATCAATCAAGGCCGTTTCAACAAAACGAAACGAACATCGTCTTCCACAGCGCGAGTTGGCATCGGAACGTTAGAGAAGATCATTGCGTGTCTTGTATCGCTATATCGTTATATCGTTTTGCGTTCGTCTTCTTTACTCGACAGCTTCAATCAGATTTCTGATGCATCACCAGGAACGAAAGTAGTTGTATCGGCCTGCCGATATAGGCGTTAAATCGATATGTCGCGATACATCGATTTATAGCCCAGTCCTACTCTTGATATTCAAATGTGATATAATTTATTTCGAAACGTTCGAAAGCTTAATAGGTAAGCGATTATTAATGCAATAATTAAAAAATAATTTTACCAAAAAAATGGAAGAAAAATTGAATTTTGTAAAAATTTCAAAAACAGAGACTTAAAAAAAAAAATTCTAAGCTAACTTGTAAAGAGATAACTTTTTTTTCCACACCGAATGCAAATGGTGGTCTCCGAGTAAAAACCAAGCTCTAAATTTGAAATATTTTTCAACCTGTTCTATTTCTTAGAATAGAATAAAATGTGGTAAAAATACGGTTAGAAAGAACATTATGCATAGTAAGCAATAAAATAGAATGTAAAGTGGAATAGACAGATACCAAAATAGAATTTTTGTTTTCGTTTTCGAATGCGAAGAGACGAGTTGTGACGGAAGTCTATAATAGATCCCGTAATTAACACAGATCTAAATTTTGAAATAAAGTTTGAATTCTACTGAAATTTCTTGGATTACTAAAAAATAAGTAAAATAATACTAACACATATTAAAAAGGACCGCTATTAGAAAAAATTCTTAAGAAACTAAAAATAGAAAATTGAATCACATTGTTGTTCAGAAGTTAATTACGGAAGTTTGTTGTATCTCACCTGGAAGATTGAAAGAGAAGGTGATAGAATCAAATAATTTACTAATTGTTTTTAATCCTTTGTATTGTTCCAGGTGTCTTCATTTGAAAACATTGTGAAACGTAAATATGTTGGCTTTTTAAAGAAAATAGAAGCTCTTTCATCTGAAAAAGGCACAGAGCAGGAAAATCTTGAACCGGCAGTCGTATTTGGGAACTCATCCGTTTATGCCATAGCGCAAGTTGGAAAATCAAAAAATACATTTCGCAAAGCCTTTTGGATTATTTTTCTGCTCATGGCGCTTTTCGTTTGTATTCGCCAACTCTATCCCTTTATAGTTGTATATTCGCAATATGACGTTATCGTCAATTTTCAAGTAGAACATAAGTGGAGCTTAGAATTTCCTGCAGTAACTGTTTGTAATTTGAATCGAATGAAAAGGCAATATGTTTCGTGCTTGAATCCAAATACTCCATTGGACGTTTGTAAGAATAGCTCGGAAGAGGGAAAAACAACATTCACTCTGTCTGAACGAAGTACAATATTATTAACTCCCTTGTATGGAAATAGCAGCATCTCGGATGATTCAGCTCTTGCATTTTTGACAAGATATTCTTTTTTGGATAAAGAAATGCGTAAATCAATAGGAGAGCAAGCCAGAAGCTTCATACGTAGCTGCACGGTAAATGGCGCAATTTGCTCTATTGAAGAATTTTCTTTCGTGCAAAGTATCCGCCATGGTAACTGCTATACTTTTAACAAACGAAAGACAAATGACTTGAATCCCTTTGTGGCTCCAATGAATAGACTTAATTTAGGTTTGGAACTAATTTTGGATTTGGATCTTGAACAATATATGAGAGAAACGCACACAATTGGATCAAAGATATTAATACATCATCCGAAAGATGAACCAAATATAGAGGAAGATGGGATTACAATTAGTCCAGGATTCGAAACTTCAATAAGTATGTCAAAAAGGCAGATCGTAAGACTACCATATCCTTTTAGAGATCAGTGTATTCATTATGAACTTGATGATAAGTATCCTTTCTGCAACCAACAGGACTGCGTTAGAAGTTGCATGCAAAATTTTAATAAACTTGCATGTGGATGCACAGATCCAACTATACCAAAAGCAGATGATACAAAATTTTGCAATATTTCCAATGCCACAGATGTTCGTTGTCTTGATAAGGTATTGGAAGATCTAACATCAGACAAATTTACTTGTGACTGTCCATTTCCTTGTCATTCTATTGGTTACGATATCCAACTTTCCTATGCAAAATGGCCATCAAAAGCATCGGGATATTTTCGGAAATACGATATGATAAATAAAAAGAAAAAGAAAATTGCGAGAAATCAGGCAGCGATAAAAATATATTTCTCCGATTTTAGACTAACGTCGTATTTTCAAAAGCCTAAGTTTGAAAAATCGGAAATCTTCAGTCACCTCGGTAGTGAACTTGGTTTGTGGTTAGGATTGTCACTTTTTGCAATGCCTGAAATATGTGAGATTTTATGGCTAATTGTAAATTACTTCCTCAAGAAGTTTTTACTTTCGTAGGAATTCGAAGGCAATAAAATTGGATGTAGATACTAGCTCAAATATTCTATAAGGTTAAAAATTTAAGAAAATTATTTAGTCCGAAATATAATGAGCAACACTTTACCGTGCAATGTATTTCTCAAGAATTACCATTTTTATTCATGTTTAATAAGAGTTGATAATGTTGAATGCAGGTTGGGAAGAATTGTATCCATGCTACTGGGTTCGCTTGTTGTACAGTTACTATCTGTATGAAGTACAATACTCTTTGCGCAAAATAAAAAGTGTGTCTGTTACATGTGTCTCGAAATTCAGAAGAAAAGTTGCACATTTATTCAAAACCAGTTTTTTACTGCGGAATTGCGTGTAGAACTCAATACTTCTGATAGGTAGTAGGATGTTCTCAGTTCGACACTAGTATTAAGATTTGTTGAAGATCTGGAGATAAGGGACATAGTTGCCATCATTCGGTCAACTCTATTATTTTTCTATCATCTATAAAAAATATCATCTATTATGAATGGAATGCTTAATTTATATTATGAAGCTTTAAAATTATCATCTGTTCTGTAAGTTTATTTACTTTGAAACTGTAAGTTCTGTAAATTTATTTCTGAACAGGAAGTTACTAATTTTGAACTTTCAATAATAAAAAAATCATGTATACATATAGGACATTAATAGTAACTTTGTAAAAGTGCAATAACTCTTTAAAATGTATTACGAATTGTATTTATAGTAATTGGTATTTTATTAACATTTTAGAATATGTGGTATTGGCCTGTCAAAACTTTCTATTTTGAAAACTGAACAAGTTTTCCTTTTAAAATTGGAAACCGCGTATTCTGAAAACTTGGTCAAGTTTGGTTAAGTTTTCTCGTTAACGCTTGTTTAATATATAACTTTTAACGCTTTTCATTTGATTGAAGCTAGCACGAATATCCTGTATCTTGTATTTCTAGCCTGTATTATATATTCTTCTGGTGTTAACTTGAAATAATCGATATGCACAGACAATTTATCTAAATAGTTAATATAAATGTGCGTGTTACATAGTTATTATTGTTACACAACATTGTTTGAATTCATGTATCAATATTGCAATGATATTTTTGATATTTATTGTAATAATATCTTTGATGTCTATTGTCATGATATCCATGAAACTTTATTCCTCTATATAGCATTAAAATGTAATGACTTAAATCCATTTCTCTATGTTTTTGGTGTACCTCTAAATATACAGAAAATAACATGGTTACTTTTCTAACCTAGAAAATCCAAAAGTTTTGGGATGTTATAAATTTTAAATTGATTAAGGTTCTAACACTATTTACCCGTAACTTATTTTTTTATAACATTTTTCTTTTTAATTTTTCACTCCGTGCCATATTTAAATATAAAGACATTTATATTGCTATATAACATGGTATCGTAGAGATTACAGCCAACATTTAATATAGCAAACTCTATTGTCCTTGCAAAAACAGGCATTATAATGTGAGCTCAAAAATATACTTTATATTTACTCGTAGAAAAAAATACTAATCTGATTTCAACAAAGCAAAGTTTCACTTTCAAACTTTTATGGACACACAATTTAAAATGCGTAATCCTTTTCATATTTTATGTTACATAAAGTGACCTATGAAATTAATGACCTAAAATCGCCTAATACTTTCAAATGAAAATGCATTAAAACTGGTTTGGTTTGATACATAACATGTGGCAAGCAAACTACAAAAAACATATTTTAACTTAAATATATCTGACACACAAGAGAACTAGCATATCATTAAGCAAATTAAATTTTCAAATAAATAAAGTATGAATGATAGATTTATTTTTCCCTTGATAAGAAATTTACATACACTGTAAAAAAAATGGATGCTCAAAATTTACGAAGCCTTCGTCGTTTTTGACTAAAACAACTCAGTGGTATAGGACCTGAACGAACATTTCGACAAGGTGACGAAATAAGTATCGTCACTTCTTGAAAGTCTTAAAAATCTGATAAGTTTAACTTTTTACGTTGTAAAACAAAATTAAAACAAAAAACAAAAGTTTTTTGTTTTATTTTTGTCTTACGACAAAACTAATTTTGAAAAAAAAAATTGCATATTTTTCTTCCATATTCAATAACAAAATGATAGCCGGTGATGAAATTACAAAATAATAGCCGTAAAATTTTAAAACTTGTGGAAAATAAACTCTTAGATTCCAAGGCACATCCGAGAATTTCTGTCTCCTTAATTTTTTTAAAAATCTATATTTCAAAGTTCATTTATTATTTTTAGAAAAAAACTCAAATTTAACATATTGTAAGCCGGTGCACACGCATTATCTACATCAATTTATTAACGCACTAACGGATCTGTGCGTAAAAAGTTGTGTTTTAACCTGCACTCTTCTCCGCATAGCATAACCGGTTTTTCCATGTTATTAGATAGGGAAATGAAGAAGACAAACTCATGGTAAAGGCTAAGGGGACAGTTTCTGTTGATCAAAGGATCAGGAGCACCGGTGGTAGAATTCTGACTTAGTTCCCAAAACGCCTGCAGACGTTAGCTGGGCAAAAATGGAACAGCTGGGCAGCACCTAAGCAATTGGAAGAAAGTAACGGACCGGACTGGTGTCTCTATACTTCGTTTATTGAATGCTCCCTCAGCCTCCCATGACATCCATATTCAGTGGATACCCTCACACGTGGGTCTTTATGGCAATAAACGTGCTGATCAGTTGTCAAAAGAAGATACTCCCTCCCAACCTCTCCAAACACGGTTTACTCTGAATTATTTTCTATCCGCAAATCTAAAGTTAATAAAGCTTGGCTTGTTCCACCGGATCACAATTGGTATCCCTGCAAGCGTCCCGGAGGAGCCCTTGACCTTCAGGGTACACGTGCCGACTAAACCGCTACCTGTAGATTTGTCAGTGGGCATACTAAGAGCCTCACTCTCAGTGGATAAATTAAACTTTTTCCAACTTGTGAAGAGTACAACTCCAGCAAAGCTAGTCCTCACCTTCTACTTGATTGCCTGGATTTCACCATGGAAGTGGTTCTTGAGAGACCTCTCCTTTTCCTCGATTTTTTAAGGACTCGCGGCCTCATGGATCTGGTGTAGCTCTTCCATCCCAGCTGGGATTGGAAACAACAACAGATACGGAGATAGTGTATTGGGGAAAAACATTCTCTCAATTTCGCCCATTTGCTAAACCGCCTGAAGGTTGGTGACATAGACTATTAAAAAGTGCAATTTCGTTTCATTCAGACGAAATAAATTTATTGGATCTTATTTAAAATATTTTCGTTTGCTTTCATATTCAATTGCAAAATAATAGTTGTAAAATTTTAATGCTTGTGGTGAATAAACTCTTAGTTTCCAAAGAACAGAAGAGAATTTCTGTCTCCTTAATATTCTTTAAAATTTATCTTTCAAATTTCATTTGTTATTTTTAGAAAAAAAAACTAAAATTGAGCACTATGTCAACCGGTGACGAGTTAACTCGTCATTGCACATGCATTATGTATTTCAATTTATTGAACCTAGTGATATAGAGTATTCCAAAGTGCAATTTTGTTTCATTCAGTCTAAATAAAATTTATTGGAGTTTATTTAAAATATTTTACTTTATTTCCATATTCAATGACAAAATAATATCCGATGACATGACATAGCTTCTGTGTAAAGTTGCAAGTAGATAAAGTGTAAACATAGCTGTAATAAAAATAAAAATCGTTAGTCACATTTCTAATCTTCTTCTTTTAATTCCTTTTTACATAATTACATTTTACATAATTCTTCCTTTTTGAATCAAGCAATTAAAGCCAGCTAAGGTTTTGACAATATTACACACGAATGATTTCCATGAAATTTTTAGATCAAAGATTTTAAAGATAATCAATATAATGACATTGATTTTGACACTTTCATCAATTACATACATTCAACTATGACATACATTAATCTATAGGAGACATTATAAAAACGGCTAATTTTTGAAGCTTAATTAAGCTGATTTTTAAAATTTTACGGTTGTCTATCATGTTTTACTCTCCAAAAATCTATTAAAACAATTTATTATTAATATAATTTTCTTTTGCGTTTTAATAGTTAGCTATTCCTTTGTCGAACGCGTGAAAAAGAAGAGAGTAATTAACAATTTCCTTAAATGATTTAGTAATAAGTGTGTAGCTCTATTCCAATACATTAACAGATGCTTAATATTTCAAGCTGTTATCGTTTAGGTATAGCTGTTAAGCCTTAAAATGACTAGAGTATTCAGATTTTTTAACTTTGACAAGAAAAAGATGGTAAGTTCTTTTTAACTGTTTAAATTACCTTAAAGAAAATGAATTTTTCCAGTAAAATGTTTTAAAAATTCTGCATGTTATTACTTTTATTTTGAACAGTTTTTGGCAGCTTGCATGCTTAAAAAGTATTATCCTAAAAGTATGAATTAAAAGTCAAACGACAAAAGACATTTCGTGAAAAAAAGAAAGGATGTTATCTTTCGTGCGTGGGTGTGTGCTTTGACACGTACCTGAAATAATCCTGAGCGAAGTCGGGAGTTAATTTTTTTCCTTCAAAAGCACATTTTCTCACTTGCAGACAGAATAATTTCAAAGATTTTCAATCGAATTAACCAAAAATTTAGCAACAAGATATTATTAGAAGCTTCCGCGGCAGATAGAGTTTTTTTGGAAATTTTATTTAAAGTTCAGTTGTCAGGTAAAATTTCCTGGGTGTTACTATTTATAAAGCAGTGGTACCCAAAAGGTATACCACGGTATCCCAGGTTTTAGTAGGGAGGTTAAAAGGTTTCTGACGTCAAACCTAATTTTAACACTGGCATTGATGAACAATGGAGAAACTTCTCACTTTCGAAATAATTATCAGTCTTATTTTGGTTAATATGTTCGAAATTGTTGATGAACTTAATTGATAAAGTCGGGGTTCCACTGAACGTAAGTCAATTATTAAGGGTTTAATGACCGAAAAATATTTGAAACGGCTATTATAATGTACATTTTCTTGGTAGATAAAGATAAAAGATGATATATTATAAGGAAAGTGAGTGACCAAAATAATCTACTCGAAGAAATAATGTTCATTCATAATTTTAATAATATAATATTAATATAATAATACAATAAATTTGTTCATTATAGTAACTAATTATTAAACACTTTAACAGTTACTTCATTAACAGTAAATCAATAAAATAAAAGCTTATATTCGATGTTAGAGATACATATTTAAAACAAATCGTATAGAAATGTTTTAAAGTATTTAGCCAATTAAGTTTCAAAAGTTCAATACATTTTCTAAACCTATTCTTTTAACAAAACAAATTAACAGCAAAATAAATGAATACCGCCGGGGGATTAGAGTTTATGTCAATAAAAACTGTGATACGGAGAAAAAACGATTTTGTACAATGAGAGTAAGGGTTCCTCATTTTTCACTCTGTAATAACTCTCTGAGAGAACAGATTTTTCATGTTATTGATTTGCCAAAAATAAGTAATCCTCAAAATGCAATAAATGGCGATTCAATCATGCTAGGCCATTTTTGAGAAAACAGGACTAAAAGCGTTCTTTCCTCTCGATACTGAAATGTAATATAATTTATTTCGAAACTTTCAAAAAGTTTTCAATGGGTTAGCGATCCTTTATGCAATAATTAGAAAATAATTTTCAAAAAAAAAAAAATAGTAATAAAAAATTGGAGAAAAATTGAACTTTGTGAAAAGTTTAAAAACAGAGACAGGACAATATCCTAAGCTAACTTGTAGACAGATAGCATTTTTTTCACACCAATTGGAAAGGCGGACTCCGAGTAAAAACAAAGTTCTAAATTTTAAAATATTTCTAAGCGAGTTTTATTTCTCGGAATAAAACAAAACGAGGTAAAAATGCGGTTAGGCAGAGCATTATGCATAGTAAATAATGAAAGAAATAGAATATAAAGTGGAATAGACGAATAACAAAATGGAAATATTTTTTTTTTGCACACGAATTGTGACGGAAGTCTATTACGGATCCCGAGTATAAACAAAGATGTAAATTTTGAAATATAATTTGGACTCTAATGAAGTTTCTCGGATAAATAAAAAATACGTAATATAATATTAACACACATTAGAAAGGATAACTATTAGAAAAAATTCTTAAGAAACTAATAGAAAATTGAATCACATTGTAGTTCAAAAGTTAACTACGTAAGTTTGTTGTATCTTACCTGGAAGACTGAAAGAGAAGGTGATAGATTCAAATAATTTACTAATTGTTTTCAATCCTTCGTATTGTTTCAGGTGTCTTCATTTGAGAACATTGTGAAACGTAAATATGTTGGCTTTTTAAAGAAAATAGAAGCTCTTTCACCCGAGAAAGGTACTGAGCAGGAAATTCTTGAACCTGCAGTCGTATTCGGAAACTCATCCGTTTATGCCATAGCGCAGGTTGGAAAATCAAAAAATACATTTCGCAAAGCCTTTTGGATTATTTTTCTCTTCATGGCGCTTTTCGTTTGTATTCGCCAACTTTATCCCTTTATAGTTGTATATTCACAATATGATGTAATCATCGATTTTCAAGTTGAGCATAAGTGGAGCTTAGAATTTCCTGCAGTAACTGTTTGCAATTTGAATCGAATGAAAAAGCGATATATTTTGTGCTTGAATCCAAATAGTTCAATAAACGTTTGTAAGAATGGGATGCGAGTGCACAAAACAACATTCACTCTGCCTGAAAGAAATACAATAACATCATGCAAAGCTCTCTTGTATGAAAATAATAGCATCTCGGATGACTTAGCACTTCCATTTTTGACGAAATATTCTCTTTTGGATAAAGAAAAGCGTAAATCAATAGGAGAGCAAGCCAGTAGCTTCATACGTAGCTGCACGATAAATGGCGCAATTTGCTCTATTGAAGAATTTTCTTTCGTGCAAAGTTTCCGCTATGGTAACTGCTATACTTTTAACAAACGAAAGAAAAATGATTCGAATCCTCTTGTGATTTCAATGAATAAGCTTAATTTAGGTTTGGAACTAGTTTTGGATTTGCATCTTGTACAATATATGAGAGAAACGCAAGCAATTGGAGCAAAGATATTAGTACATCATGCGAAAGATGAACCAAATATAGAGGAAGAAGGAATTACAATTAGTCCAGGATTCGAAACTTCGATAAGTATGTCAAAAAGGCAGATCGTAAGACTACCATATCCTTTTAGAGATCAGTGTATTCATTATGAACTTGATGATAAATATCCTTTCTGCAACCAAAAGGACTGCGTCAGAAGTTGCATGCAAAATTTTAATAAACTTGCATGTGGATGCACAGATCCGACTATACCGAAAGCAGATGATACAAAACTTTGCAATATTTCCAATTCCACAGATGTTTGTTGTCTCGATAAGGTTTTGGAAGATCTAACCGCAGACAAATTTACTTGTGACTGCCCATTTCCTTGCCATTCTGTTGATTACGATATCAAACTTTCCTATGCGAAATGGCCATCAAATGCATCGGTATATTTTCGGAAATACGATGTGATGAATGAAAATAAAAATATTATTGCGAGAAATCAGGCAGCGATAAAAATATATTTCTCCGATTTCAGACTAACGTCGTATTTTCAAAAGCCTAAGTATGAAAAATCGGAAATCTTCAGTCACCTCGGTAGTGAACTTGGTTTGTGGTTAGGATTGTCACTTTTTGCGACGCTTGAAATATGTGAGATTTTATGGCTAATTGTAAATTACTTCCTTAAGAAGTCCTTAACTTTCGTAAGAATTCGAAGGCAATAAAATTGAATGTAGATGCACAAGCTCAAATGGTTAAAAAGTTTAGAAAATTTGAAGTCCGAAATATAATGAGCAAGATTTTACCATGCAATGTATTTCTCAATAATCACCAATAAGAGTTGATAATGTTGTATGCAGGTTGTGAAGAATTGTATCGATGCTACCGAGCTCGCTTGTAGTACATTTATTATCTATATGAAGTATAATAAATACTTTTTCCGCAAAATAAGAGGCAGTATTACATGCGTCACAAAATTCAAAAGAAGAGTTGCAAATTCATTCAATACCAGTTTGTTTTTTAATGCGGAATTGCGTGTAGAATTCAACACTTCTGACTGATAGTAGTGTGTTCCGAGTTCCATACTAGTATTAGGAGTTTTGAAAATCTGGAGTACACGGATATACTTGCTATCATTTGGTCCTTTCTGCTATTTTTTAAATCATCGATAACAAATGCTATGAATCGATTGTTTAGTGTACTTTAGGAAGCTTAAAAATTATCATCTGTTCCGTAAGTATTTTTCATTGAAACATTGTTTTTCAACAGGAAGTTACTAATTTTAAACTGTTATCCCAACTTTTCAATCATAAAAACGTCATGGATACATATACAAGATTAATAGTGACATTTTTAAAGTGCAGTAACTCTTAAAAATTGTATTAATTTAATTGTATTTTCTTTGAATTATATTTATAGTAATTGGTATTTTATTAACAATTTAGAATATGTGAGATTAACCTGTTAAAACTTTCTATTTTGAGAACTAGGCAAGCTTTCTTTTAAAAATTACATTCCCGTTGCCTAAACGGAACGTAGTATTTCTTGTAGCTTACATTTCTAGCCCGTATTATATATTATTCTGGTATTAACTTGAAATGCTCGATATGCACAGATATATTAACCAGACAGTAAATATAAATGTGCGTGTTACGTAGTACTGATGTTACACAACATTGTTTGACATCATGAATCAATATTGCAATGATATCTTTGATGTCTATTGAAATGATATATTTGATGTCTACTGTAATGAAATCCTTGATGTCTACTGTAATGATATCTTTGATGTCTATTGTAATGATGCCTTTAGAATTTTTTTCCTCTATATTGCATAAAAATGTAATGACATGAAACCATTTCTCACTGTTTTTGGCTCACCTCTCACTGGACAGAAAATAACATGGTTACTTTTCTAAGGAGATCTAAAAGTTTTGGGCGGTTGTGAACTTTAAACTAATTAAGGTTCTAACACTATTTACCTGCAAATCATTTTATCATCACTTTTTGAAATTTTTTCATTCTATTCTTTATTTGATTATAAAGTTATTTATTTTGCTTTATAATATGGTATCGTATTGATTACCGATAACAATCAAGTTAGCAAACTATATTGTCCGGGCAAAAACAGACATTATAATGTGAGCTCATAAAGTCATTAAGTTATAATGTTAATATTTACTCATGGAAAAAAAAATATTACTCTAATTTTAACAAAGCAAAGGTTTATTTCGAATTTTTTATGGACACACAATTTACATTGCGCAATCCTTTTCGTATTTTATGTTACGTAAAGTGATCAATTAAATAAATGACCTAAAATGGCTTAATACTTCAGGAGGAAAAAGGCGTTGTTACGTTTTAAAAAAGCATGTGGCAAGCTAACTACAAAATTTTTTTTTTGATTTAAATATATAAGACACACAAAAGAACTAACATATAAAAAGAGTTCATTAAATTTTCAAATTTATTATTTTATTTATTTTCCACTTGAAAAGAAATTTAGATGCACTGTAAATAATGGATGCTCAAATTTCAAGAATCTTTCATTGTTTTTGATGAGAGCAAAAATTTCACTGAGGTGATGAAAAAACTTCTTCACCAATTCCTCAGCAAAACAAATTCTGTCAAAAAAAAAAAAAACTCACGGTGCCTAATGTATCTGTTACGGTGAATGACCGAAATCTTTTGAATGTCCGACACTCACCGGTTAATGTCAACAATCACCTAGTCGTTTGGTGTTTGTCCGAAATATTTGCTAAAAACCCTTTACTTCTGACTTTCACTGATGAATGTCAACAATTACATAGTCGCTTCGGTGAATGTCCGAAATATTTGTTACATTGGATTTGATATGAATTTATTTGTGGATATAATTACATTTATTCGGTATTTTAATACTTACTGACGATAGATCAGAAGAAACATCAGCGTTTGGAGTATCGGGCCATACATTTACATTTTCCCGGTACACATTTTCTCGGTATACCCTACTCTGATGTTTTTTAAGGTTAAGTGCCACTGCCCGGTATACACAAAGTATCGGGCAAATATATACCGGGCATTGGCACTTAACCTTAAAAAAACATCAGTGTAGGGTATACCGGGCAGTGGCACTTAACCTTAACTGGCTCGGTATACCCTACACTGATGTCTAATCTATCGTCAGTAAGTATTAAAATATACAATAAATATAAATATATCAAATAAATATAATAATATCAACGAATAAATTAATATAAAATTGTATATAACAAATATTTTGGACATTCACCAAAGCGACTATATGATTGTTGACATACACCGGTGAGTGTCCGAATGTACAAGAATGTAATGAAATATTCGATCTTTCACTTACGTTTTTGGTATTTCTCCAAATTCACCGGTGAAAGTCAACAACCACCTATTTCGGTCATTCACCGTAACATATCTAACAATCACATTATCGCAATCGTAAGCATTATATAAGCGAATCAGTGTCGCCCAAACAGCACAAGAAGGACAGATTAAACAGATAGATAAATTACAAACAAGCCCGAAGCTGGAATCAAACCTGGGATCTTCCTGCTACCAGGATAACTCTTTGACCAATATACCGACCAGTCGACAAACTTTGTCACTTTATTTTCTATCGTTTAATCTTCATTATAGTTAACAATTCTCCATAATGTACTCCAATGATGTTCCGAATCGGTGAAATTTTTTTTTCTTGTATTTGAGATTTCATGCTTTATTTCGAAATGATTCTCAAGATTAACGAAACACTGCTCAAGGATTGCTGAATCACCAAAAGTGTGAGTTTTATTTGTGAGAGTATCGATTGAGAATGTATTCTTTAAGCTGACAAGTATTAATGAATTCAAGCTATACTTTACTTAATTTTTTACCATAGATCACGATTACTTGCGATTAAGTATAGGGGGTAATACCACTCTTCTTTCATACAAAGAATATGGATTTCGGCGAGCCCAAATATGGGGACAGCAGGTATTTCGGAAACATAGTTCATATATCCGCTGTAATAATTAAAAAAATATTTCGTTCTTTTTAAGATTTGCAGGTTAGATTTTTTAAACTATTGAGCGAGAATAATACCGATGATTGAGGAACATTCTGCATTTATTTTTTGCCACTACTGAGGGGTTTGTTTTAAGAAACTCGAAACACAGGTACTTACTATTTGAAACAGTGTTAAATATTTTTTCAAACACAAATATTTCTTTCTATGAGGCCCCATGGCTGCTGGTGCATAATACATGTACATTGTAACGTGGGTTAGTAAATTTATTGCAACACCAAAGATTAAAAAGAAGGCTAAAACACAATAATTAATTAATGATTTCAAATTTATAGTTTTGCAGTTTATAGTTTTAATTAGTTTAAAACTTGTTTAAAACTAATTAAATTAGTTTAAAACTTGTGGAAAATGAACTCTTAGTTTCCAAGGCACAGCCGACAATTTCTGTCTCCTTGATTTTTTTAAAAATCTATCTTTCAAACATTTATTATTTTTAGAAAAAAAAACTCAAATTTAACACATTGCTAACCGGTGCACACGCATTATCTACTTCAATTCATTAACGCACTGACGGTTCTGCACGCAGAAAGTCGTGTTTTAACCTGCAATCTTCTGCGCATAGCATAACCGGATTCTCCTTACTTCTGACTTTCACTGGTGAATGTCAACAATTACATAGTCGCTTCGGTGAATGTCCGAAATATTTGTTACATTGGATTTGATATGAATTTATTTGTGGATATAATTACATTTATTCGGTATTTTAATACTTACTGACGATAGATCAGAAGAAACATCAGCGTTTGGAGTATCGGGCCATACATTTACATTTTCCCGGTACACATTTTCTCGGTATACCCTACTCTGATGTTTTTTTAAGGTTAAGTGCCACTGCCCGGTATACACAAAGTATCGGGCAAATATATACCGGGCATTGGCACTTAACCTTAAAAAAACATCAGTGTAGGGTATACCGGGCAGTGGCACTTAACCTTAACTGGCTCGGTATACCCTACACTGATGTCTAATCTATCGTCAGTAAGTATTAAAATATACAATAAATATAAATATATCAAATAAATATAATAATATCAACGAATAAATTAATATAAAATTGTATATAACAAATATTTTGGACATTCACCAAAGCGACTATATGATTGTTGACATACACCGGTGAGTGTCCGAATGTACAAGAATGTAATGAAATATTCGATCTTTCACTTACGTTTTTGGTATTTCTCCAAATTCACCGGTGAAAGTCAACAACCACCTATTTCGGTCATTCACCGTAACATATCTAACAATCACATTATCGCAATCGTAAGCATTATATAAGCGAATCAGTGTCGCCCAAACAGCACAAGAAGGACAGATTAAACAGATAGATAAATTACAAACAAGCCCGAAGCTGGAATCAAACCTGGGATCTTCCTGCTACCAGGATAACTCTTTGACCAATATACCGACCAGTCGACAAACTTTGTCACTTTATTTTCTATCGTTTAATCTTCATTATAGTTAACAATTCTCCATAATGTACTCCAATGATGTTCCGAATCGGTGAAATTTTTTTTTCTTGTATTTGAGATTTCATGCTTTATTTCGAAATGATTCTCAAGATTAACGAAACACTGCTCAAGGATTGCTGAATCACCAAAAGTGTGAGTTTTATTTGTGAGAGTATCGATTGAGAATGTATTCTTTAAGCTGACAAGTATTAATGAATTCAAGCTATACTTCACTTAATTTTTTACCATAGATCACGATTACTTGCGATTAAGTATAGGGGGTAATACCACTCTTCTTTCATACAAAGAATATGGATTTCGGCGAGCCCAAATATGGGGACAGCAGGTATTTCGGAAACATAGTTCATATATCCGCTGTAATAATTAAAAAAATATTTCGTTCTTTTTAAGATTTGCAGGTTAGATTTTTTAAACTATTGAGCGAGAATAATACCGATGATTGAGGAACATTCTGCATTTATTTTTTGCCACTACTGAGGGGTTTTGTTTTAAGAAACTCGAAACACAGGTACTTACTATTTGAAACAGTGTTAAATATTTTTTCAAACACAAATATTTCTTTCTATGAGGCCCCATGGCTGCTGGTGCATAATACATGTACATTGTAACGTGGGTTAGTAAATTCATTGCAACACCAAAGATTAAAAAGAAGGCTAAAACACAATAATTAATTAATGATTTCAAATTTATAGTTTTGCAGTTTATAGTTTTAATTAGTTTAAAACTTGTTTAAAACTAATTAAATTAGTTTAAAACTTGTGGAAAATAAACTCTTAGTTTCCAAGGCACAGCCGACAATTTCTGTCTCCTTGATTTTTTTAAAAATCTATCTTTCAAACATTTATTATTTTTAGAAAAAAAAACTCAAATTTAACACATTGCTAACCGGTGCACACGCATTATCTACTTCAATTCATTAACGCACTGACGGTTCTGCACGTAGAAAGTCGTGTTTTAACCTGCAATCTTCTGCGCATAGCATAACCGGATTCTCCTTACTTCTGACTTTCACTGGTGAATGTCAACAATTACATAGTCGCTTCGGTGAATGTCCGAAATATTTGTTACATTGGATTTGATATGAATTTATTTGTGGATATAATTACATTTATTCGGTATTTTAATACTTACTGACGATAGATCAGAAGAAACATCAGCGTTTGGAGTATCGGGCCATACATTTACATTTTCCCGGTACACATTTTCTCGGTATACCCTACTCTGATGTTTTTTTAAGGTTAAGTGCCACTGCCCGGTATACACAAAGTATCGGGCAAATATATACCGGGCATTGGCACTTAACCTTAAAAAAACATCAGTGTAGGGTATACCGGGCAGTGGCACTTAACCTTAACTGGCTCGGTATACCCTACACTGATGTCTAATCTATCGTCAGTAAGTATTAAAATATACAATAAATATAAATATATCAAATAAATATAATAATATCAACGAATAAATTAATATAAAATTGTATATAACAAATATTTTGGACATTCACCAAAGCGACTATATGATTGTTGACATACACCGGTGAGTGTCCGAATGTACAAGAATGTAATGAAATATTCGATCTTTCACTTACGTTTTTGGTATTTCTCCAAATTCACCGGTGAAAGTCAACAACCACCTATTTCGGTCATTCACCGTAACATATCTAACAATCACATTATCGCAATCGTAAGCATTATATAAGCGAATCAGTGTCGCCCAAACAGCACAAGAAGGACAGATTAAACAGATAGATAAATTACAAACAAGCCCGAAGCTGGAATCAAACCTGGGATCTTCCTGCTACCAGGATAACTCTTTGACCAATATACCGACCAGTCGACAAACTTTGTCACTTTATTTTCTATCGTTTAATCTTCATTATAGTTAACAATTCTCCATAATGTACTCCAATGATGTTCCGAATCGGTGAAATTTTTTTTTCTTGTATTTGAGATTTCATGCTTTATTTCGAAATGATTCTCAAGATTAACGAAACACTGCTCAAGGATTGCTGAATCACCAAAAGTGAGAGTTTTATTTGTGAGAGTATCGATTGAGAATGTATTCTTTAAGCTGACGAGTATTAATGAATTCAAGCTATACTTCACTTAATTTTTTACCATAGATCACGATTACTTGCGATTAAGTATAGGGGGTAATACCACTCTTCTTTCATACAAAGAATATGGATTTCGGCGAGCCCAAATATGGGGACAGCAGGTATTTCGGAAACATAGTTCATATATCCGCTGTAATAATTAAAAAAATATTTCGTTCTTTTTAAGATTTGCAGGTTAGATTTTTTAAACTATTGAGCGAGAATAATACCGATGATTGAGGAACATTCTGCATTTATTTTTTGCCACTACTGAGGGGTTTTGTTTTAAGAAACTCGAAACACAGGTACTTACTATTTGAAACAGTGTTAAATATTTTTTCAAACACAAATATTTCTTTCTATGAGGCCCCATGGCTGCTGGTGCATAATACATGTACATTGTAACGTGGGTTAGTAAATTTATTGCAACACCAAAGATTAAAAAGAAGGCTAAAACACAATAATTAATTAATGATTTCAAATTTATAGTTTTGCAGTTTATAGTTTTAATTAGTTTAAAACTTGTTTAAAACTAATTAAATTAGTTTAAAACTTGTGGAAAATAAACTCTTAGTTTCCAAGGCACAGCCGACAATTTCTGTCTCCTTGATTTTTTTAAAAATCTATCTTTCAAACATTTATTATTTTTAGAAAAAAAAACTCAAATTTAACACATTGCTAACCGGTACACACGCATTATCTACTTCAATTCATTAACGCACTGACGGTTCTGCACGTAGAAAGTCGTGTTTTAACCTGCAATCTTCTGCGCATAGCATAACCGGATTCTCCTTACTTCTGACTTTCACTGGTGAATGTCAACAATTACATAGTCGCTTCGGTGAATGTCCGAAATATTTGTTACATTGGATTTGATATGAATTTATTTGTGGATATAATTACATTTATTCGGTATTTTAATACTTACTGACGATAGATCAGAAGAAACATCAGCGTTTGGAGTATCGGGCCATACATTTACATTTTCCCGGTACACATTTTCTCGGTATACCCTACTCTGATGTTTTTTAAGGTTAAGTGCCACTGCCCGGTATACACAAAGTATCGGGCAAATATATACCGGGCATTGGCACTTAACCTTAAAAAAACATCAGTGTAGGGTATACCGGGCAGTGGCACTTAACCTTAACTGGCTCGGTATACCCTACACTGATGTCTAATCTATCGTCAGTAAGTATTAAAATATACAATAAATATAAATATATCAAATAAATATAATAATATCAACGAATAAATTAATATAAAATTGTATATAACAAATATTTTGGACATTCACCAAAGCGACTATATGATTGTTGACATACACCGGTGAGTGTCCGAATGTACAAGAATGTAATGAAATATTCGATCTTTCACTTACGTTTTTGGTATTTCTCCAAATTCACCGGTGAAAGTCAACAACCACCTATTTCGGTCATTCACCGTAACATATCTAACAATCACATTATCGCAATCGTAAGCATTATATAAGCGAATCAGTGTCGCCCAAACAGCACAAGAAGGACAGATTAAACAGATAGATAAATTACAAACAAGCCCGAAGCTGGAATCAAACCTGGGATCTTCCTGCTACCAGGATAACTCTTTGACCAATATACCGACCAGTCGACAAACTTTGTCACTTTATTTTCTATCGTTTAATCTTCATTATAGTTAACAATTCTCCATAATGTACTCCAATGATGTTCCGAATCGGTGAAATTTTTTTTTCTTGTATTTGAGATTTCATGCTTTATTTCGAAATGATTCTCAAGATTAACGAAACACTGCTCAAGGATTGCTGAATCACCAAAAGTGTGAGTTTTATTTGTGAGAGTATCGATTGAGAATGTATTCTTTAAGCTGACAAGTATTAATGAATTCAAGCTATACTTCACTTAATTTTTTACCATAGATCACGATTACTTGCGATTAAGTATAGGGGGTAATACCACTCTTCTTTCATACAAAGAATATGGATTTCGGCGAGCCCAAATATGGGGACAGCAGGTATTTCGGAAATATAGTTCATATATCCGCTGTAATAATTAAAAAAATATTTCGTTCTTTTTAAGATTTGCAGGTTAGATTTTTTAAACTATTGAGCGAGAATAATACCGATGATTGAGGAACATTCTGCATTTATTTTTTGCCACTACTGAGGGGTTTTGTTTTACGAAACTCGAAACACAGGTACTTACTATTTGAAACAGTGTTAAATATTTTTTCAAACACAAATATTTCTTTCTATGAGGCCCCATGGCTGCTGGTGCATAATACATGTACATTGTAACGTGGGTTAGTAAATTTATTGCAACACCAAAGATTAAAAAGAAGGCTAAAACACAATAATTAATTAATGATTTCAAATTTATAGTTTTGCAGTTTATAGTTTTAATTAGTTTAAAACTTGTTTAAAACTAATTAAATTAGTTTAAAACTTGTGGAAAATAAACTCTTAGTTTCCAAGGCACAGCCGACAATTTCTGTCTCCTTGATTTTTTAAAAAATCTATCTTTCAAAGTTCATTTATTATTTTTAGAAGAAAAAAAACTCAAATTTAACACATTGTTAACCGGTGCACACGCATTATCTACTTCAATTTATTAACGCACTGACGGTTCTGCACGTAGAAAGTCGTGTTTTAACCTGCTGTCTTCTGCGCATAGCATAACCGGATTCTCCATCTTATTAGATAGGGAAATATTATAATGGGGAAAAACATTCTCTCAGTTTCGCAAATTTGCTAAACCGCCTGAGGGTTGGTGATATAGACTATTCCAAAGTACAATTTTCTTTCATTCAGACGAAATAAAATTTATTGGGTCTTATTTAAAATATTTTCGTTTACTTCCATATTCAATTGCAAAATAATAGCCGGTGCTGTAATTGCAAAATAATAGTCATAAAATTTTAAAGCTTGTGGTACATTTATTATCTATATGAAGTATAATAAATACTTTCTCCGCAAAATAAGAGGCAGTATTACATGCGTCACAAAATTCAAAAGAAGAGTTACAAATTCATTTAATACCAGTTTGTCTTTTAATGCGGAATTGCGTGTAGAATTCAACACTTCTGACTGATAGTAGGATGTTTCGAGTTCGATACTTTTATAAGGAGTTTTGAAAATCTGGAATATACGGAGATTGTTGCTATAATTGGTCAACTCTGCTAGTTTGCAATCATCGATAACAAATGCTATGAATCGATTGTTTAGTCTACTCTATGAAGCTCAAAAATTGTCATCCGTTCAATAATAAATAAATCAGTAACTCGTAAAAAAGCAGTTGCAAATTTAAATTCATTGAATTGTATTTTCATCTAATTATATTTATAGTAATTGGTATTTCATTAACATTTTAGAATATTTGGTATTAGCCTGTTAAAACTTTCTATTTTGAGAACTGAGCAAGCTTTCTTTTAAAAAGCGGTATATACTGATAAGTTGGACGAGTTTGGCTCAGTTTTCTCGTTATAGGACTTTCAACGCTAATTTAATTGAAGCTAGCGTGTATTTCTTGAAGTCTGTATTATATATTATTCTGGTGTTAACTTGTAATGTTCGATATGCACAGACAATTTAACCAAATAGTAAATATAAATGCGTAGTACTGATACTATACAACATTGTTTGACAAAGTAAACCAATATTGTATTGACATCTTTGATGTCTACTGTAATGAAATCTTTGATGTCTACTGTAATGATATTTTTTATGTCTATTGTAATGATATCCATAGAGTTTTAATCTTCTATATTGCATAACAATGTAATGACATCAAGCCATTTCTCACTCTTTTTGGAGCATCTCTCACTGGACAGAAAATAACATGGTTACTTTTCTAAGATGATCTAAAAGTTTTGGGCTGTTATGAACTTTAAATTAATTAATGTTCTAACACCATTTATCTGCAAATCATTTTATCGTCACTTTTTGAAATGTTTCTCTCTATTCTTTATTTGATTATAAAGATATTTATATTACTATATAATATGGTATCGTACTGATTACCGATAACGATCAATTTAGCAATCTCTATTGTCCGGCCAAAAACAGGCATTGTAACGTGAGCTCATGAAGTCATAAAGTTATAACGTTAATATTTACTCATAGAAAAAAAAAAACTACTCTAATTTTAACAAAGCAAAGTTTTACTTTTTACAATTTTTTATGAACACTCAATTTACATTGCGCAAATCCTTTCATATTTTATGTTACATAAAGTGACCTATCAAATAAATGACCTAAAATGGCTTAATAAGGCACTAAAACTGGTTAGTTTTTAAAAGTAACATGTGGCTAGCTAACTACAAAAAACGTTGCATATAAGACACACAAAAGAACTAACACATCATAAAAAGAGCTCATTAAATTGTCAAATTTTATTATTTTATTTCCTTTCCCCTTTAAACGAAATTTAGATACACTGTAAAAAATGAATGTTCAAACGTCACGAAACTTTCATCGTTCTTGACGTTTCCTCTGAGCAAAACTTTCGCCGAGGTGATGAAAGTGGTCATTTGTAACTCATGATCAGCTTTTAACATGATGTAAATGAAATCAGATAAGAATGTTACATCTTAAGAGATAAGGGTGGAAATTCTAAGAAAGGAAGATCTTGAGGTGGTCAGCAATGAGTCTTCTCTTGCCAGAACAGATGGGAAAAACGGCGAACGATGATAAAATAAGATTTTTTACATTATTTGAAAACACACATGCTTGATTTCACATTATTTGAATAAATGGCCAAAATAAGCTTGAAATTTGGGAAAAAAATTATTTTGCAAGGGGTTTATTGCTTCAGATGATACTGTAATATTGAGAGGACATTAATCCATATGCAAGTTCGTCGGGACCATGAAACATTATCATAATAAAGGGAGTTATTGTTGTATTGGATATTTGAATATCCAATAGCGAGAGTTCACATTATATATATATATGATAACACATAGCCAATCGCAGAAGTCTTGTGGTCAGTAACGCACAGAACACTCAATCAAAATGGAGAACGCATGCGTGTGAAAAGGTAATAATTTTAAATAATGCTTCCTGCTGAAATGTTTGGTTGTCATCAGCATAAAATTCATAAAAGTCGTAAATGTATTGTTTTTCTATACATATTTTTGTATCCTTAATTTAAAGTTATTTTCCTCTAGTGCTATTATTACGCTTTCAATTCAAGAGCTTAAAACTAAGAAAATTGTAGTTGTTTTTATTTATTTATTATTATATTGTAATTCAGAGCTATATTTTAAGATAAAGTTATCAAGAAAGGTAGTCTAATCTTGTTAACCGTTTTACAATTTAAAATTGCTTCTGTTTAAAAATAGACTTAAATATTTATATAATATACTAATAGATAATAATATTTTGTCGTGGGAAGTGACGACACAAGCTTGAGCAAACAGATATACTTTCAATATACGTTAAGTGAATAGTTTTAATTTTAGTAGAGAAACTGTTTTCTTCCAAAAAATAACATAGTATACGGAGCAATCATCGGGGTTGGTAAAAGGTAGCGAACAGGGGGCCTAGTCCCCTAGTAAATATATATATATATAAATAAATAAATACAAGAAAACACGAAGAAAGTTAAGAAAGTTTTTTCTTTTTCTTTTATTTTATTTTCTGTTTTTACATGTTATTTTTACTTATTCTTACTTATTGTGTTCTATTTTATGTGTTGTAATTTTCGAAAAAAAAATTTTTGAGTGCTCCTCACACTATTGTATTAATAAATGTTGCTTTGGTACAATATCAGAAAGCACTCTTTTTTGCGGATATAATCGTGTGAGCTTATGAAAAGATGATATCTTTTTTTTCCGGTTTTTTTAAATGAAATTTCATCCTTTTTTTTCTTTTTTTTTTTAAACCTGTTTGTCATTTTTTTATTTCTTATTTTCCCCCCTTTTTTCATATGTCTTTAATTTTTCTTTTCTTCATTTTGATAGATATATATTATTCATATATATATATATATATATGTTTCCAATAGATATTTACTACTTCATCAAAGCAGACGGTAAGAATCTAAGAACATTGATAAATTTAGTAAAAAGCAATGGTATTTTTTTAAGCATTTTATGATTTGAATAATTAATAATACAAATAAAATTGTATTTAAAACAATGGCATCCATCATTTGTTTGTTACATTAAGCTATTGTATTTTACTTTAAAATCTAAATTCTAAGGAAGAAAAGGAATCCAGTGATATTTTAATAAAAAGGGCAAAATTTTTCGTCCAAGCTATCAAGCTACGTATATGCTTAGAATTCAAAACTAGAGAGACTAAACAACAGAGGCTAGAGATAATTAACAATGTCTACCTTGAAAATTTGAAAGACCCGCTTGGTCCTTCCTATATTGTTTGCATGCAGATCAATTAGACACCCAAAGTCCTGAAATATAATCATAATTTATTTAATAGGAAATATTTTCGAACACTCGGTTATCGAATTCCACGGTATTTCATTCAATTTGATTAACAAAACTTTGTCATAAAATGGAATACTGACTTTTCAATTATACGTATAATATTAGTTTCTTAGATAATTGAGTTTCCTTTTCCCTATTAATAATAAATTTTTTGTAACGAAACAGGTGCACCTTTTCCAAACCTTTTACCCAAATCTACCTGGATTTATGGGTTACCTACCGAAATGCCTTTGGAATCATTCTGGCCCCTATACTCATTTTAAGTTTTAATTTCTATATACATGCTCCTATATGGCTAACGCATGAATGATTAAATAGGCAATTGAATTGCATCGAAGTATAAAAAGTCAGAAATACACAATACTTTCAGTAAGCTATTTTTTGAATTACAGAGAAATGACGTTAATGTTAATATTTTCTCACAAATTATTAAATATCACGACTTTTACTGGAAACGGATTTTTCGAGTATCCTGAGCAGCGGAATGTTGATGTATTTTCTAAAGTTATATTTTCTAAATTAGAGTTTCCACAAGGCTTTTCAATTTCATTATCATATAGTATTATGATAAAGTTGTTTTCAAGGCATTTTGTTTTACGAAAATACATCTTTGGGTGGAATGTAATCAACATTTGTTCTACTAAATTGTAGGCAACAATGATTTAGAAATGTGGGATTAGATTAAATTACGTCAGGAGATCTTCAAGAGAATCGCAGTGTTGCAACCAATGACTGAATTCAGTTTTTCATTGTAATAATTGAGTTTGTTTAGATTCATGTCTTAGTGAATATTTCACTTGTTTAAGTATCTCGGTACATTTAGCATACATCGTTGTAATTTGTTTTGGGAGATATCGATTTTGTGTTTCTGAGATGTAATTGCAGTCGTCCATACGGTTGAGGTATAAATGATGATTAAGCGTATGGACATGATGTAAAACAGACGTTTGTACTAAAGATTTAGTCCTGTCTGGTGGCCGATTAGTGGTTTCAGGGATTGATATGCGCCGTCTGCTTTTTGAAGCCTTTTAATTCTAGAATCCTTTTAAATATTCATATTTCTTTTTCTTTTTTTTTCTAAAGTGCTAAGACAAGTGTTTTATTATAATAATTTATTTTCAAAAACAGGATAGTTCTGTCTATATTTTATTAATTGATATTAATTTTTTAGAAATTTATGTTTGAATCTAAAGTTAAAACAGTGTATTTCGTTGAAGTAAAATGGAAGATTGCAGAAAAAAATCGCCTTGGCATAAACAAAAATGTACTTCCACTTTTTTTCATAAACGCCTATTTATATGTAACGACCACCTTTTCTTACATGGGCATTAGTGAGTATTATAGAATCTCAAAAAAAAATTTTTTTTGCTCTTTCTTCAAATACAGCATTTTTTTTTGTTGTTGCTATGTACGGACCAAGCTATCCTAGCCACGTGCTTTCACGGTCGGACAAAATTTATGAAAATATTGAATGTGAAAACTATTTACTAATTTCCTTTATTCTTAAATGTATAGACTTATGTCTCAAATGGTTTTTCAATATTGAATTCGAAACCTAGATTTGAGAAACATCTAATTAGTCGTATACGTTTCTAGTCGTATACTCAGAATCGGGTCGGCAGTTCAACACTAGTCTCTTAAAATAAAAAAATAATTATAGGTTATGTTTATTTGTCATCTCGACCCGCCCTATTTAAGGGCATACGAGATAAGATACAAACATTATACATACATAAATAATACATTATATATACATAAAACTCAAACGACAACTAGTATAAAAATCAGAATAGGAGGTGGAAACAAATACAGAATTATAAAAATTCAGTAAAAAAATTAAGCCAGTCCTAATATAATATAGTAGTGACACAACCAACTAATACCAAAAATAAAGCAGAAGATAATGACAAATCAGGCCAACTGGCCCTTATAAAAATAGTAAAGCAAAAAAGAAAGACAAAAGAAAAGCAGGAGTAAAATAATACAAGTTAAAAAAAGAGGTATAGTGCAGTAATACATCACCAACCTCAAGAAAAAGTATAAAATGGTAAATTGAAAAAACTAAGATAAAACAAAGTCAAGACACAATAAATTAAAAAAAAGAAAAAGCAAGGAGAATAGGTAAAATCCAAGAGCAAAAGTGCATAAAAACCCAAAGATAAGAACAAAGCTAAATAAGTAAAAGATCAAAATGTAAAAACCGACAGAACAATCTAAAATAGGCATAATCAAAAAACTAAGAGTCAAAATAGATAAAAGAGAAAAAACGGCAACATTTAGACGACATGAGTGTCAGGTCCTGATCGGGGTCTAACGGTCTGACATCAAGTCCTCCAGGGTGATTTTTATAATAGATTTGATAATATTTCTACAGCCCAGTTTGGAAAAGCATTGGTGTTGATTTAGATTAATAAAGTATGTTTGACGGAGTGTTTGGAAGTGGGGACAAAATTTAATAAGGTGATCAATTGTCTGGATTTCCCCACAGTATCTACAATTTGGATTTTTCCTAAACATTTTTTGTTGAAGAACACCAAACACTCTGTGCCCGGTTAAAAATTGATTGAGGTAAAAACTGGCCGCAGTCTAGTAGTAGTACTTGGATCTATAAAAAATTGAAATGTTCGTCGACCCTTCTCTGAACCATGCCACTCAGACCTCCAGCTCTTCATAACTATCTCCCTAATGATTGTCTTGATTTGTTTTTTTTTTGGAGCTCGGGACTTCAAAATCAACCTGACGGAGATCGATGGCCGATTTTGCAGCTTGATCCGCCTCCTCGTTACCTGCAATGCCGATATGTGCTTTCACCCAAAAACAATGGATGTTAGGCCGCCATATTCTTTTTATGTGTTCAACGGCGTCATATTTTGATTTGGGATCCCCTAAGGCTTGTAACGAGGAGAGCGAATCAGTGAATACAGCCGTATCCGGGTAATTATTATTGGTAAGTCATGTAAATGCGTCACGAATAGCCATCAACTCCGCCAGGAAGACACTAGCATTATCAGAAATTCTGGTGGAGGGCGTCGACACTGTGGTACAGTCTTTTTTTACCACAAGCCTGTACCTAGTCCTACTATTTGTATGTTGACACTGAGATGCTTCATCGGCGACCTCCATTTTTGAACCATCAGTAAAAATCTCAATGCCCTTATTATTTGGCAAACGTCTACCCTAGGGCACAATGACATGCTCAGAAGGATGAATTTTTTAATATTATTATGATTATAAGTTATAAACAACATTATTTGTTGGGTATATACGGACAGTTTTTTTTTTTTTTTTTTTTTAAAGTTTTAGCTGATTTTTGATTTTAAATCTTTTGTACGACCGTTTGTTTTTTTCTGAAATCATAAAATGATAGATGCATATTACTTTCTTTTTTTGCGACTTGACTATTTTTATGATTTTTGCAAATTTCATTCTCATGAACTAAGTTTAAAAATTAAGAATAAGAATTAAATTTATAAATCGATAAAATATTTTTTTATTATTTCAGTAGGTTTTCTATTGCAAATCGCTCAATATTATAAGAATTTTTACTTATCTCTTTTTATCGATTATAATTAATGTTAGTTTATGATAATGTTAGTTTATGATATTTTAGTCGTCTAAAATAGGAAGTTTGGTTATACTTGATGGCATATTATTATTATATATATATATTTTTTTTTTTGGTAAGAAAATATTTTAAAATAATTCTTATGAAATTGAGTGAAAATGTTGTCGTCATCATAAGACTTTATCCTTTAAAAACAAAAGCTATCTCCCTTAAATACATATTGTATTTAAGGGTATTACATTTAAAAAACTAAAAACTCACATTTAAAAAACTGAAACTTGACTTTAAACTTAAATGGATGAACTTTTTAAAAATACCACACACGTCTTAAACCTTTGAAATTTTTAAATGACGTTAAAATTTCTTAAAAATATAAACTTTCCAAATTCCAATTAAGAAAGTGATAACACAAATCAGTTTGATTCATATAAGTGCATAAAAATTAAGCTGCAATCAATTGTATAGTTTATTAGCCTGTCATATTACAGTTCGATGCACATCAATATGATATTTTAAAAATCAATTTAGATTTAAAAAATATTTTATATGTAAACTATATTTACAAAAACTCTTTTGTTTAATGTCCTCAATCAAATATCATAAATTAAAAATCATATTCGGAGACATAATTTGTAAAACGTATAAAATATTGAATAATAGTGAAAAAAACTTCTTTTAGAAATGTGTGCTCATTTTTTAATTGAATAATTTTCAGTATTGTTGAAACAATCTGCTTAACGCCAAGAAGCAATTTTGGGGATTGTTGTAATACATAAATAACTAAATATGAATGTTTAAATCGTATAAAATGATATTAAATTAAAATGAAGTCTTTTTGAAGATTTATCTTAAATTTCTCATAGTGCTGCCATCTAGGTTATGAGTAGAAAAACGTAAATTTAAATAAGATTGATAAGCTCCATTTATTTTACATTTGGCATTTCATTTGTAAATGCTTTTCATAAACTTCTCTTTTAGAAGCTAATCCTCATGCGTAGCCGTGATCGTATATAGTGGTTAGTACATTGCGTTGTGGCCGCAATAACCCAGGTTCGAATCCTGGTCACGGCATTGTGCATTTTTACCTCTTTTTTCAAGTTTAGTATTGCTGACGAAATCAAAACTTTATGAAAACAAAAAATAAATTTTTGAAGTGAAATTTTTGTACGCCTATTTTTATACGCTAATTTTTAAAAGCCTATTCTTCACAACTACAAAAATTTTACACAACAAAGAGTCAAAGTTTTGTCGTGCGTGAGGACTGTCATGCACAGAATAATTTTAATTTTGATGTAACAATTTGTCTATCATCAAGAAGAAAAACAACGCAGCATACGAATTTCGACAAGCAATTCTAGAGCCCAAGATGTATCAGAGGAACGTCAAAGATGATTAGAAGAGGATCGTGTCTCAACTAGCAGTGCTAGGGCCCGAGAAACACCTGAGGAACGTCAAAGAAGATTGGAAGAGGATCGTGTTTAATTTTCAGCTATTGGCCAATGATGATTTCGAAAGCAACTTTTGTATGCTTTTACAATTTCTGAGGTCTTTTTTTAAAAAAAAAAAAAAAAAACAAGTCTCCACCTGATAGTTATACTATAGGTTAGGTTACCATAGGCCTTAGGTTACCATAACAAAGTTACATCTTCAAACATCCTCAAGAGCTATAAGACATCTGCAGCAGAACTGGATATGAAGACAAAATTGCAGGACAGGAACACTTTAATTGTCCACTAATCTTCTGATTTCCTGCTATGTTTTAAAAAACTTTATTTGTGAAAACCTTTAGCGTGGCGGACAGCTGGCCGCCTTAGGCGGCTAGTTTCAAATAAATAAAAAAGTATGTATTTTGTTTAAGTCTGCATTTAATTTTATATCGTAAAATGTAGCTAGCTTAAAGAGGTGAGAAGAGGTTTGTTTATTTGAGAAGCTTGTTTTTTCTAATTTAGCGTTTTACTCTTAGGAAAAAATCATTGATCGCATCGTCTTTAGTGCACTCTGATTGCAACATGAGGTTATATCGTCAAAAAAGCTCTTTAAATAAGAGCCTCACGCAAATATTTGGAATAAATTTTAATCTACTTATTTGTTTTGTTCCATTTTTTCGTGTTTCCTTATCTGTCCTTTTCCACATTTGGTGTAGATGTTCTTCCAGAGTTACTGGGAGAGGTTTTAATGGTTTCTCTTAAAGGTTTTCTTCAACACAAAGTCGTAAAAGAGGCGATCTCGTCTTTCCTGGAAGTTGAGGTTTCACAGTATATAGATATACATAAAAGTTACAAATATAAAGGAATACATGTGGAAAACAAAATATTTAAAAATATGTTTTTAATGTATTAAAAATTGGGTATAATATGAAAAAAATACAACTACTTCGATTTAGTAGGAACAACATATGACGCAATGCTAAACGAATGGAATTTAGTTGTTGTTTATTTAGTTATTGTTATTAGTAGTTGTTGTTATTTGTTTTAGTTGTTGCTTATTTAGTTGTATTTAGTTTCAATAACTTTTCTTTATAATGCAATAAAATCTGGCGAGCAGCTATTTAAACGATAGAACACTTCGTTTGTTTATTTGTGGCTTGAAGTAGGGCTCGCAGAAAATGCCGTTCATGGGTTAAATTTAGTAGGAACAACACAACCTGTGACGTAGGCTATATTATACCCAATTGTAAAGCAAAATAATGAAAGGATATAATCTCGTCATCAGCTCACACGATTAAATAATTTGTCAAAAATACAGATCGTAAGACTACCACATTCTGATATGGATCAGTGTATTCATGGCGAACGTGGTGATAGGTATCCTTTCTGCAACCAACAAGATTGCGTCAGGAGTTGCATACAACTGTTTAATAATGTTGCAGGTGGATGTGCAGATCTAACTATACCGAAGGCTGATGATAAAAAAACTTAGCAATATTTCCAATGTCGCAGATAATTTTTGTCTTGATAAGGTTTTGGAAGATCTCACCACTGATAAGCTTATTTGTGACTATCCCATTTTGTTGAGTATGATATCAAACTATCTTATGCAAAATGGTCCTCATCTGCATCGGAATATTTTCGGAAATATAGTACATAAAATGAAAATAACAATTTTATTTCAGGAAATTAAGCATCATTTAAAATATATTTCTCTGATTTTAAGCTAACTTATTATTTAAAATCAGAGAAATATATTTTTAATGATGCCTGACAACTCATACGATTATATAATTTGTCAAAAATACAGATTGTAAGACTACCATGACCTTATATAGATCAGTGTATTCATGACAAATTTGATGATAGATATTTTACAATAATATTTATTTACTTACAGTAATTAAGTGACTTTACAGTAAATATTATTTTAAAAATTACGCTAAATAAGATTTTTTAGTTCCTCAAAATTTTACGTTAAGAATGGATTTTACGATAAAAAGTGTTAATACCTTGAGGGCTCGCTCTTTTTACCCGAATTTTTTTACATTGTATACTTTAATAGCATTAATACTCTTTTGGTCAGTATTAGACAAATTTTTCAGCCATAAACCTCGTGTGTCCTGTCAGAAATCAGTTTAGGACAAATATCGAAAACCAACTCTGATTTATTAATCCATAACTTGACTTTAACAACTATGCAAGATTTTTAGCAGTTATAAAAGTTTAATTTAAATGCTGACTTATACCACTTGATTTGTGAATTTCTGGAAAACCAAAGCTTATAAAAATTAGTTCTTTTCTAATTTTCTTTTCAGCGATTATTCTAATAAAAGATTCCCAATAACACGCGTTATTGACAGTAAAAGGACATAAAAATAAATTTGAGTTTCTTTTTTCAGAGTTAAGAAAGGGTTTATAACTTACGTAAATAATAATGGTAATTTCGTGTTCCATTTATATAAAATTCTAAAATGTTTTTCTTTTCTTCTTTTATTCTTTCAATAACGATTTTGAATATTCACTTTCTATTTAATTCAATTAGCTAATTTTTGAAGAAATAAAATTTTAAAAACTCCATTCAAATATAGTATATATAAATGATCTTTAAAAAAGGTTTCTTTGTCTACTGTCAGATATTATCTTTGTTGACTCATCAAATTAAATTTGATCAATCGTTCAAACTAATATTAAGAATGAAAGTTACTCCAGAGAAACTTCTTTCGAACACGAGTACTTTAAAGATGAGTAAATTATTTTGAAAGCGAATGAACATTTCTAGATAATTGGAAGTCATGATGCATTATTTCATTTAATGAGAACTATACAATAGAGATATCTAGAAAATTTCCAAAGATGAGTGATTTACCTGTCACTGAATGAATATTTCGACTAACTTGGGAATAAAAGGGAAACAGATCATCTTGATAATTATTGACTTTCATTCAATTTCTTTAAAATAAAATGAAGAATGTGAAACAGTAAGATTAATTCGATATCAAGAGAAGGAATTAAACTTCATACTAACTGCAGAAGAAAGTACTTATACTAATTCCTCTAAAAAGCGCTTTGTTTTAAAATCATTTTTAAATGAATTTCAATACATTACATATTAGATACAATAGGATGTAATAGCTGGATCGTAAATTGTGCTTTCATAATTTTTTAAAGAGGATTCTTTAAAGAGTTCACATGGAAAGAGTGAACCCTATTTCTCAGATACTGAAAATATACAAAATATTACTCACAATAATTTCGTGACAAAATATTTTCCTTCTTTCTTCAAAAAATGATTTTATTTTAACATAAATAAAGATGTCTATTACAGATTAACTGTAACTTAAATTGAAGAAAAAAATATTTAATTAAAAAAAATTGTATAATAAAAGTTTATCCTATTTCTTCGAAACATTACTGAATTAATTTAAAATATGAATGAATACATTCCAATCAATTTGAAAACAAGAGATACTGTTCAACATTATGAAAGCAAGAACATAGATGAAATCGTTCCAAAGAAAATAAGCAAAAAGTGTGCAAAAAACATAAAGATACATTCCAAACAAGGCCGCTATCAACAGAATAAGCAAAAGTGTACTTATAAGTTAACTCCTAGCCCTCGTGATCAGGACTCAAAAGATTCATCAATTCAAGCCTTATCGAAAATCAGAAAGGCAGACACAAAAGTTAGAAAATTAACTTGGTTGTTATTACTGTTTATAGGAATCGGTGGGTGCGTTTATGAGACTCAGAAATTTATAAACGTTTATCTGACTTTTCCTATTGTCATTACAGTAGAAGATGAAAACGAGTCGAAGCTGAAATTTCCAGCCGTTACGGTCTGCAACTTGAATCGACGGAAAAATGTGTATGATTACTGCAGCAACCTTGACATCATTAATAGTTGTCAAATCTTTAATCCAAATACGGTCTTAGGACTTGTGCATTTTTTTGAGAGACGAAACATTATTTCCTGCTCATATTTTCGAAATCAAACTGTTTTTAATTCTAAAAGAAACGAATCAGCTTCTTTTGCTCGTTACATGAAAATGGATGATAAAAACCGAAGATTTGCTGGACATCAAAAAGCAGATCTAATCAAACAGTGTGTTTTTAACATGCAGCTATGCTCTCTTGACGACTTCATTCATTTCCAAAGTTTGCAATATGGAAACTGTTTTACTTTTAACAAAAGTGATTTGGAGTCGACATCAATTGGGTACAAAAGTGGTTTGGAATTACTTTTGAATGTAGAGACAGAGCAATATTCCGCCACTTCATCTAACACGGCAATCGGAGTAAGAATATCGATTCATCATATTTCAGAAGCACCGAATCCAGAAAAAGATGGAGTAAATATCAGTCCTGGTTACGAAACTTCAATTGCTTTGAAACAATATGATATCGAACGTCTACCATCGCCATTTAAAGACCACTGTCTCGATTACCAAATGCATAATTTCTATAGTAACGAAGCTGAGTGTATCAAAATGTGTCTTCAAGGCCAAAGTTTGAATAAGTGTGGTTGCGTTGATCCTTCTGTCATTTTTATTTCAGATTTAAAACACTGCGATTTTGCAAACAAAACAGACGTATGTTGCTTAGATGGTGTACAAAACCAAATCTCTGGGAATGTTTCCATTTGTGATTGCCCTTTATCTTGTAATTCGACCTCATACCATAGAGAGATATCAATGGCTGCTTTGCCAATCAAATCACGTTTTTCTGTCAATGGAACTAGTTTATTAACGAATTTCAGGAAGAATTACGCCATTTTAAGAGTATTTTACAAAACTTTGTCTCACCGCACATACAAACAATTACCCATGTTTCGTAATTCTGAAATATTTAGCTGTTTAGGTGGTGCTATGTCACTTTGGTTGGGTGTTTCATTATTTGCTTTTTTTGAAGTCGCGGGTATTTTAATTGTCTTTTGTCGTTGCGCGTATCATACCGCTTTTAAAATATTGCATAATCTATAAATTTTCTACCAACAAATTATCAAAATTCCAGCTGCTTATTAAATGGATAACCTAAAACACACTGGTGGTTTAAAAAATAACAGTTTTATAACAAGAAAACAACTGAGTTTGAAAAACAATTTTTGCCGGAAATTCATGTCAGAGAGCATAATATTTTTTCTAGAATTTCGGACTTTAACTAAAAAAAATTTCAATAGATGGCGCTATATATATTTGTAACAGAAAACGTTTAAATCGGGGAGAAATTATCGAACGATTTTTGGATAACACTATATTAATTTTAAAATTCCATTCAATGCAGGATTTAAACGTATGACTTATATGCTTGTTTATAAAATTTAAATATCGCAAAACGTATTTGTCTTTTTAGAAGTCGAAATACTCTTAAACATTTAATAAATATCCATAATTAGTTATATTTAAAAAAACATGCATTGTCTAAAATGCTCTATTTAATTAATTAGTAGTTTTCGAAAAACAAATAAAAGTAAATCATGAGATTAAGTAATATTTAAATGTAAGAAATTTTCATCTTTAACGGATAAAACTTCAAAAATTTAAAAAAGGAAATAAGTACTTCAAATAATTATAATTAGCCATTATTTTGACTTGCGTTTTGAACATTTATAGGGCTCTACAATTTTACATTTTCTCAAATAAATTAAGCTATGAATACGCGTGATTATACGCGTGAATTATGGAAGAATAATTTGATACAACAATTGCGAAACAGTAAGATTAATTTGATATCACGAGAAGGAATTAATCTTCATAATAACTACAGAAGATAGTACTTCTATTAATTCCTCTAAAAAGCGCTAACTTTTGAAACTATTTTCAAATGAATTTCAAAACATTACATATTAGATACAATAGATGTAATAGCTGCATCGTAAATTGTGTTTTCATAATTTTTTAAAGACGAGTCTCTAAAGAATTAGCATGGAAATAGTGATCCCTGTTTCTCAGATGCATTTAAAGATGTACGAAATAATACTCTCAATAATTTTGCGAGAAAATATTTCCCCTCTTTTTTCTAAAAATGCTTTTATTTTAACAAAAATAATGATGTCTATTACAGATTACTTGTACCTTAAATTGAAAAAGAAATTTAATTAAGAAAAATTGTTTAAGAAAAGTTTATCCTATTTCCTCGAAAGATTACTGAATTAAATTAAAAAATGAACGAATGCTTTATAATCAATTTGAAAACAAGAGATACTGTTCAACATGATGAAAGCAAAACCATAGATGAAATTGTTCCAAAGAAAATAAATAGAAAAGTGCGAAAAGCATAAAGATATATCCCAAACAAGAGCGCTTTCAACTGAATAAACAAAAGTGTACTTTAAAGTTTTCTCCTAGCCCCCATGATCAGGGCTCAGAAGATTCATCAATTCAAGCCTTATCGAAAGTCAGAAAGGCAGACACAAAATTTAGAAAATTAACTTGGTTGTTATTACTGTTTATAGGAATCGGTGGGTGCATTTACGAAATTCAGAAATTTTTAAATGTTTATCTGACTTTTCCTATTGTCATTACAGTTGAAGATGAATATGAATCGCAGCTGAAATTTCCAGCCGTTACTGTCTGCAACTTGAATCGACAGAAAACTGTGTATGACTATTGTATAAACCTTGACATCATTGATCATTGTTTGCACTTAAATGATATAGCTGGATTTTTTCCTATTACTGAGCGACGAAACATTATTTCCTGCTCATATTTTCGAAATCAAACTGTTTTTAACTCTAAAAGAAACGAATCAGCTTCTTTTGCTCGTTACGTGAAAATGGATGACAAAAACCGAAGATTTGTAGGACATCAAAAAGCAGATCTAATCAAACATTGTTTTTACAACATGCAGTTATGCTCTCTTAACGACTTTATTCATTTCCTAAGCTTGCAATATGGAAACTGTTTTACTTTTAACAGAAGTGATTTAGAGTCGATATCAATAGGGTACAAAAGTGGTTTGGAATTACTTTTGAATGCAGAGACGAAACAATATTCGACTACTACATCTAGCACGGCAATTGGTGTAAGAGTATCGATTCATAATATTTCAGAAGCGCCGAATCCTGAAGAAGATGGAGTAAATATTAGTCCTGGTTTCGAAACTTCAATTTCTTTGAAACAATATAAAATCGAACGTCTACCATCGCCATTTAAATATCACTGTCTCGATTTCCAAATGCATAATTACTATAATAACGAAGCTGAATGTATCAAAATGTGTCTCCAAAGCCAAAGTTTGAATACTTGTGGTTACGTTGATCCTTCTGTCATTTTTATTTCAGATTTGAAGTACTGCGATTTTGCAAACAAAACAGACGTATGTTGCTTAGATGGTGTACAAAACCAAATCTCTGGGAATGTTTCCATTTGTGGTTGCCCTTTATCTTGTCATTCGACCTCATACCATAGAGAGATATCAAAGGCTGCTTTGCCATTCAAATCACGTTTTTTTGTTAATGGAACTAATTTATTAACAATTTTCAGAGACAATTACGCCATTTTGGAAGTATTTTACAAAACTTTGTCTCACTGTACGTACAAGCAGTTACCCATGCCTCGTAGTAATGAAATATTTAGCTGTTTTGGTGGTACTATGTCACTTTGGCTAGGTATTTCAATATTTTCTCTTTTCGAAATCGCGGATACTTTAATTGTCTTTTGTCGTTGGGCGTCACATACCGTTGTTAAAATATTGCATAATCTTTAAATTTTCTCCCTGTAAACTAACAAAATTCATGGTGTTAACTGCTTGGATGTCCTGAAACACACTAGTGCTTTTAAAAAAGATTTGATAACAAGAAAACAAATGAGCTTGAAAAACAATTTATGTGAGAGAGCATAAGCGTTTTTCTAGAATTTCATGCTTTAATTAAAGAAAATTTCAACAGATAGCGTTATATATTTTTATAACAGCAAGCGTTTTAGTCGGAGAAAAATTATCGAACGATTTTTAGATAACTCGATTTTTCGATACGTATGATTACGATAAGTATGTGATTTTTAATCGGTTTTCTTTGATTCTAATGGCGAATATTTCCAGCGCTATTTGTCAAATAGTTTTGACCTAAAAACAGAAACTCTGTGAAGCTGTTATGCGAACTTCTTGTCTTGTTATATGAATTTAATGCTAGAGTTTGTCCCTTTCATCTTTACCATTTTCTTGCTAGAAATATTCTTGTTTCAATTACTAGGCAGCTATACTCCACGGCAAGTAAAGAAACGTCTTTGCGCATAATATTAAACTTGTGGTATTTGTTAAGCATTGTCTAGTTTTAAAAGTTCTTAAGAAAACGTTCTTTCTGCTAACTATTTCTTATTCTGCTTTATTTTTTGGTTTTGCATAGATTTATCTCGTTATATGTTAAAGAATTTTTAAAAAAATTATCTATTTAAGTGAAACTTTCTTATAGATGTTTGCTTCACAACATTCAATGTTTATGATGCCTTGTTTAGAAATTTTTAATGTTTCTTTGCCTGCTGTATTTGTAAAATATTGTCTAGGTTCAAAAGTTTTTAAGCAAGTGATTGTTTATGGGGTGCAATGTCAATTTTCGCATTTGTCTCCTTTATCTTTTAGGTTTTAGATATTTTAGCCTCTCACAACACTTGAAGCAAGATATTAAAAAAACAGTGTTTCAAGGGTAATAAAATAGTAAAATAGTGTTGTTGTTGTTGCTAATTCCCATCTGGTCTGACGGGGTCAGACCAGATCAATCGTTTACATTTAGAAAATCCGAAACCGAAATGTGAGAGGAATGAATGTCATTCCAGCCCAGCCCTAAACAGTTCAAGATGTGCTCAGGTGATGCCTGATTTTGTTGGCATTTAGGGCAAAGAGGAAAGATCTTTTGATTAGCAGAAAATGTGAGACTTTTCAGGTGTCCACTGTCCAGTCGGGATAAGCAAGTGTTAGTCTGCCTGTCTCCAGGAAGAGATAGAGAGAGTCCTGGTCTTTTTGCTTTATACCAGTAGTGAGTAGGTGGAAGCAGCCACTTTTGTTTGTTCTGGGCCTTTTGCCTTGCGAAAAGTTCAAGGCATCTAAGCTCTGAGGTGGAGGGGACTGGTCTAGTCCCTTCTTTGCGAGAGTGTCAGCCAACTCGTTTCCGTGGATATCGACATGGGACGGGATCCATTGAAAGTGGACCTCATGCTGCTGAGAAATGAGCTTTACTTTTTGTAAGATCGAAAAACTGGTTTTATCTCCAATGAGGGGCATTTACTATAAAATTTATACGAGTCTGAAAATCTTTGTTATTAAAGTGATTCGTCGTATTTTCAATTTTGATGATTTATTAATTGAAATTAACATTTATCACAATAAGTAAAAAGCTTTGAATAAAATTTTAAGCTCAGTCCCTGACTGATCCTAACACACCCCATCTTCCGACTATGAAAGAGGGGGAAATGTTTTTCAATCAGACGGATGTAGAACTTTTTAATTCTGGTGTTGATAAAAACTATTCAGGAGTTACTTATGGACGACGACCATTATCTCGCCTAATGTCTCAATTAAGTGACACCAGTCAACCCTCAACTCTTATTCGAGAGAAACTTGACCAACTGCACACCTTTCAGCTGAAAGTTGACCAAGCAGCTGTGATCATAGTACAGTGAAACCTGTCAAGTTGACCACCCTTGTAAGTTGGACACCTGCATAAGTTGACCTCAATTATCAAGAACGGAATTTTTCCTATATAATATAAAGAAGCAAAACCTTTGTAACTTGACCACCTGTCTATCTTGTATGTTGACCACTAAAATAAGTCAATTTTGTCTAGGAGTATTATGAATTTTTATTCTAAAACCCTCATAAGTTGACCAGAAAAAAATTCAGAAAATTTTCTGTCATTTTGCAATGTAAGTTAAAAATTCACTTGTTTGGTGAAATTCTGTACAAAGCTAATCTAAACCCTTATCTGAGTTGACCATCTGGGGAAACTGAAGCTGGTCAGCTTTTGACTATTTCCTTCATTCATTCTATTATTTTTGTAACAAATAGGTATGTAAGTGTAGTAATAACAGAATAAATTTTAAAGCGTTCAAATAATTTTGTTCTGTTAAAGTTTTCAAATTACATGTTTTCATTTTATGATATTTTTTTTATTTTTATTAAGCACTTCACATGCATAACTAACGAAATAATTTTCTTTAAAAAGTTTGTTAAATATTAGAATCATGTATATGTAACAAATTAAAGGTCATTCAGGTTTAAGCTCATTTCGTAAGATATTCATTTGGCTATTTGCTAAATAAAATTTTTAAGTCAAGTAAAAAAAAAAATTTAATATATGGCAACATGATATAGGAAGCGAAAAGGTAAACAATGACCAACTCCCTCTATAAGTTGCCCACTTGTCTAAGTTGACCACTAAAATAATGCACCACAAGTGGTCAACTTGCACAAGTTTTACTGTAGTAGTTTCTGCTGCCTATACAAAGTCAGCATTTTCACACCAACAGGTATTTTACTGTGAGCATAGGAAGAGAGTCGTCCTTGTGAACTGTGATTCTGCCACAATACCAAAATGGTTTCGGCTATTGATGGGAAATGATATGATTATGAAAAAGAACAATCCTGAATTTAAAAGTATTCTGAAGACACGTGTTAAGAGGGCCGTGGCAACTTTTTCATTCTTCTTTTTGTGGAACAAGAAATGATCGTCTGAAAATTATTATGTAAATAAAATGTTATTCTTTTTTACTAAAATTAGGAGTCAGATTTATTATTTAGAATAGAAGTAGAGAACAACAGAATTTTTTACTCTCTGATAGAGTCTCGTAACAGTAGGTCGGGAAAGGCCTATCCCCACTGGCTGAAAACTCTCCGTGTAGTAAATGATGATTAGTGCACAATAAAACCGTCGGGTCACAAAATCCTCTGTGTTCCCATAACAAATCATACCTCTGTAGGTGTCAAAAAATACAAAATTAAAAATGACCTCAGATGAAACTCAAAGGACGTCGAATCCAATAATTAAGAAAGCTCTATTATTACGTTTAATAAAAAGGAAGATTTATTGACTCAACAAAATAATCAAAGCATCGCCATTACAAAAGAAAAAGAATCTTACTCTCTCTCAAAAACCATTTTCATTCCAAATCTATCACCATGGCAACTATAATACTCTACTCGTTGCCATCTACAATTTGGCATACATAATTAGTAAATTATTTCACAAAAATTTCGATGCGCTTAAGAACATCCTCCCTCCTAAGTTAACAACACTAACAAAGGAGTTAACTAATATAGCTTAAAGATATTTCATGTTAAAATGAAACTTTGCAGGAATTTTAAATAAAATTTAAAGTTCTAAATTACTATGGAGTTTTTATAAGGATAGTTTGTCAGGCTTTTTAGCAGCTCGTAGACTTCTAGTCAATACAGGAAGGTTTTCAGCTTCAAAAGGAGCTGGCAAATCTTCACCTGAAGAAACTTCTAGAGAATACACCCTTTGCACTGCCCTGTTCAGCTCTCCTTGTTTAGTTTTCATTCTTACTCGGCGTGCAATTCCATCAGTACCTAGCATTGTTTCGATCATTTTTCCAAGTGACCATAAGACCCTTTTCTTGTTACTCCTAACACTTCTAATGATTCAAGTTGATCATAAAGTTTCGGCAGAGATTTCTCATATTTGCCTTGTTTCTGTGAAACTAAAGCTAATAACTTTCTGACATACACTTGAATCAACAATTCCTCCTTTCCATACCGAGTTTTAAGTTGATTAATTGCGGAGGAAAACTATTTAAAAGCTCATCAGCAGATGATTCTTTTAACATGGATTGCTGTAAATAAAGGAACTTATCATAGTCGCCAATATTCGGATCTTAGCCAATTTTCTCAAATTGGCACCAAAAACTAAGCCAGTTTTTCTGATTTCCGTCAAAGACTGATCTGTGGATACTGCAAATTTATCCGACCAGCAACTAAATGGCTAGTAACAGACATATTGTGAAATAGAAGACAGTAAATTTTCCAATTTAATATCAAAAACTCTAATTTTATCAATATACGCTTCGGAATCGTCTGTTTCTTTAACAATTTCTTTTTCATCTCGAATTTCCGTAAACAACACATTTCTTACATTCTCTTCAGATATAAGTAATTGCTTAACTTTTTCTGATATAATTCTTAACTTCAACAATTTTTCTTCATTGTTCATTTCGGCTTCAATTTTTGCAAAATCATTGCACGACTGAGTAAACAATCTACGATGCTGTGTCCTCACCTATTTTAATACTTTCATTTTCACTCAGATTCATTAATAGTCTTTTTCTAAAATCTCAACAGAAATTCAAAGTTCTGTCGCGAACGCTATATGCCAAAAAATACAAAATTAAAAATGACCTTAGGTAAAGCTCAAAGGACTTCTAATCAGATAAGTAAGAAAACTTTACTATTACGTTTAATAAAAAGGACGATTTATTAACTCAAAAAAGTAATCAAAGCCTCGCCACCCCATAAGAAAATGAATCTTGCACTCTCTCAAAAACCATTTAGATTCCAAAACTATCACCATGGCAACCATAAAGCTCCACTCATTGCGATCTACAAACTGACGTATAATAAGTAAATTATTTTAGAAAAATTACGATGCCCATAAGCACATAATATCTTACAGTAGGTACTGAATTAGAAAGTGATCATTCTCTGGTTCAGGTCAAAATTATGAGCTATGGATGAATGAATGAATGTATGAATGTGTCCACCCTATAAACGGGTTGAGACGTGTGTGTGGCTGAAGCCGTATTCTTGTCCATAGAGGCCCCTCTGCCTTAAATTCGTTTGTTTTTACCAAACAGGCTTGGTGGCATTGACAAGTGGCATTAGAAACAACCAATATGTTGGAGGTTGAATAGGGTCAATGTGAAATATTCCACATTATGAATTCCACATTAGCCCAAATATCATGTGTCTAGAATAGTCTCACGAAGACGCGTATTTACATTATGCCTAATGCTGGTTAATTGAAAGTATTCAGAGCAAAAGTTCATATTAAAATAGGTGAAAAACCATCTAATTTATAACTTATCACCTTTCATTGAAATTTTGAAAATAAAATGTGTTAATAAAAATGTAAAGGGGAAATTTAAAAGCTAATTTTTCACCTAAAAACCTCCTTTTACAAATTTTTACTAAATTATTCACAGTATGATTAAGCAACTGCACATGTTGAACATCTATGTTACCAATCTACAATATCTCATAGACGAAATTTAACCAATAGAATAAAGTAAAACCATATATTTACTTATCTCTAAATAACATAAAAACACATGAGATTTTTCAAACAATAATTTTTCAAATTTGCTTTATTTAGATAAAAGAGAAGCAGTTTCTTATGACTGAAATTTCTTTAATTTACAAAATTAATTATTGATAAATGTTTAAATTGAATATGAATGAAAAAAAAAATTCCAACTACTTTTTTTATTTTGCATTTTAGTACTAATCTGGTTCTGATAATCAAACAGATTTTTTAGTAACTTTTTTCATTACTGAAAAAAATCAAAATATTTTTCCACTTTAAATTAGAGTGTCAGAAACAGAATATATAAAAGAGACGCAGATGTCTTATCGATATCAAAAGGTTAAGCCTAAAGGAAATGTAAATTCTTCTGTATCAACAAAACATCTTCGGTGTCTACGATTTTAGGAGATAACACCGTATTAGTCTTTATTAAATCAATTTTGCAAAATTTGACTGAATGCATATTTAAAAGCTGTTTTTGAAAAGTTAAAACTAATAGAAATGTCAAAGATAAAAAAAAACAACCATTTTGTTTCTGTGTGTACAATGCGCAACAATGAGAAGGAAAAAAACAACCACCCTGAATAACTTTTTTGATCTAATGATCGGATCTTCATGATCTAGAGCTCCATCTTAAAGTTCGTGAGGGAGACTTAAAATATGCTAATTAATATTATTAAATGCTAATACGAAATCAGACAAAAAATCGTACTTTCTGTGAAAAAACATTCCTTTTTTTTTCACGAATTTTAAATTTCTGACCTCCTATTAGTTGATGACCTCCTGGTCTGATTTCGTAACTTAAAATACCGTCTGCACATATTAATTAGCATATTTGAGATCACTCTCTCGAGCTATTAAGATTGAATCCTAGAACGTGAAAATACAATAATTAGATCAAACGTTATTCAAAATAGTCCGTGTTTTTTTTTTTTTTTTTTTTTTTTTTTTAAACTCTCTGTATGTATATAGATGTAACGCGCTTTCGTCTTTACCGCGTTAATTTTCATCTCTTTTACTTAAAATATAACAGTACGCATATTACTCTTGTGCTTTCCATCACACGTATTATATTTTTATTGGTTTTAAAATTATTGGTTAACTTAAAATAATAACACCAATATAGTGAAAATAACACTAAAGCACAGAAAAGCTATCTTTCTTTTTATATGCCACAATTGCGTTAAAAAGAAAGCTCTAACTTGTAACCGAAGTGGATTATTAATTTACATGCTGATAAATTTTTAAATAAAACAGTTAAAAATTAAAAATTTATTCGGAAAAGAAGTTAGAAAATATTTTCAGAGCGTAGTTTTACTTTAACTATATAGTTTCGTCCCTTAAAATTTATTTCCGTTAATATTTTAATACATTACTCGACAAGCATAGTTAAGGAAAATAAAGATTTTTTTTTACTCTACAACTTATAATTTTCTGGAAAAAAAAGCTTTTCTAGATCATCATCTTTGTGCCCCTCCAATGACCAACAAATGTCACATATTAATTTTTCATGCAGATACTTTTAACATCTTAACTGCTAATAAATCATTATTTTGTTCCATTGTGCTTTTGTTTTGATAAAAGAAAATGAAATGATTTCCATAACAACAATGCAACTAGACTAATAATTAAATACAATATCAGATTTTTTTTTTGAATTGTGAGGTATATATTGATTTATTTTAAAGACCAGTTTTAGTTAAATCTTTCTTTTCAGAAAGCTTTGAATACAAGACACATGCACAAATGTTATTTGTTTTAAACAGTTTACAATATTTATGCCACCATGTTACCTGTTAGGACTTGTTTTTATTTATTCGTTGAATTTTTTCAAATCTTGTTTGACAACACGGTATTAATTTACTGATTCATGCCATTTCATGCATTAAATAACGGGAACGTTTACAAAAAAATATATTTAGAAGTATTTTAAATATGAGATATGTTGCAGTTGCACGGAAATTGTTATATCGTGATTTAGTTATTTTGTAAGTACTTTATTTTACTATAGTTATGTGTATAGTATGTTTATTTATGCATAATTTATGTATATAGTATGTATTTTAAAAATGTTTTTCCCATTGGGAAAATGAGTGTGGTTCTAGGTTTTTCATGTCCGCACAAAAACGAGAGTCATAAAACTCAAGCGAACAAGAAAATTAATAAAAAAGTAGTACAAGATTAAATAAAAGAAAAATCAGATCATAGTTTTGAAACTTCTTGGAGTTGATTGTTTTCTACGCTGAGATTTTTCTTTTTAATTTCACTAGCTTGTATTTTTAATGTTTTTACATAAAATTAATTTAAAGTATTTTTATGTTCTCTTTAAGATTAACATGATTAACTTATTCATAACTATTGTTGTTGCTGTGATTTATATATATATATATATATATATATATATATATATATATATATATATATATATATATATATATATATATATATATATATATATTATATATATATATATGTGTGTGTCACGGCGAAAGACCGAAATCGGTGGTTGTTGACTTTCACCGGTGAATGTCGACAAACACTAAATACGTCGGTGAAAGATCGAATATTTCATTACATTCTTGTACATTCGGACCCTCACCGGTGTATGTCGACAATCACAGATATGCTTTGGTGAATGTCCGAAATATTTATTATATTCGATTTGATATGAATTTATTCGTGGATATAATTACATTTATTCGATATTTTAACCCTACACTGATGTTTTTTAAGGTTAAGTGCCACTGCCCAGTATACATTTGTCCGGTATACCCTACACTGATGTTTTTTTGAGGTTAAGTTCCACTGCCCAGTATACTTTTGCCCGGTATACCATACACTGATGCTTTTTAAAGGTTAAGTGCCACTGCCCGGTTTACATTTGCCCGGTATACCCTACACTGATTTTTTTTTTAAGGTCAAGTGCATTTCCCGGTATATATTTGCCCGATACTCCAAACACTGATGTTTCTTCTAATCTATCGTCAGTAAGTATTAAAATATAGAATAAATATAAATATATCAGATAAATATTATAATATTACGAATAAATTAATACAAAATTGGATATAACAAATATTTCGGACATTCACCAAAACGACTATGTGATTGTTAACAGTCACCGGTGAGAGTCCGAAATAAGGGTACTTAACAAATATTTCGGACATACACTAAGCGACTACGTGAATGTCGACATTCTCTAGATTTCAGTGTTTCACCGTAACATATATATATATATATATATATATATATATATATATATATATATATATATATATATATATATATATATATATATATATATATATATATATATATATATATATATATATATATATATATATATATATATATATAGTTTTCGCATGGATTACAATGATGGGCTTCCATAGCAGAAATGCTGAGATTTGGCAGAGATTTTTCTAGCCACGAAAATATGAAAAAAAAACATATATTTTCAAAGGCTCCTGATATTTAAACAGGGATTCTAAAGGTAAATGGTTGCAGGAATATCGTTAATTTAATCAAACGTCATTCAGATGGGAATATTTAGAGATTTTTTATATGTTCCAAAGAGGATGCCATTCATCCGATAGGGAATTTTTGAGATTTTTTTAATGCGTATTTTTCTAAGAAAAATTACCCATTAACTTCAGAAAATAATCTTTTAGTTGTCATCTTGACTTTTTATGGTTCTTCGTTAATGAACGATTTCTACGTCTTTAAATTAATAATTAATAATTTTCCATTTTAGGCTTATCATTTACTGTAGAAAGATTCATATGAGGCATTTTAAATATTACATCCCAATCCCCAAATTTCTTATACTAAATATGGAACTTAAGGAAAAAATTATGTTTAATTACTTGCAACCCTTTCCACCGTAATTTTTAATGAAAACTACAACAACACCCGCATCGAATTATCAAGTAAAATCATTTCAGCAAAACAAAAGTAACAAATGCAAAGTAAAAGTTTTGTACACGAAAACATGCAAACCTATTTATTACCTATAACAATCTATGATGTTTACTTCGCCATATCTTTTATAAGCAATTTATAAAAGTTTATGCACACATTATACGAAAAGAATTAGAGTCTCTAATATTATTCATTATTTTTCTGAAAAGTTCTGTGTAGTTATACCATAAACTGCTGTAAGTTAAGATTTTTGAAAAGTTAATAAAGAAAACACATTAAAAATATTAAACTTGAGAACACATATAAAGAAATTCATTATTCACATAACTTTTCAAAGTGAATAAAAAGAAATAAAAAAAAGGACACAAGTGTGGCATTAATCTTGTATCTCAGCAATATCGATACGGACGATCCTATCTCAAAATATACAGCAATGAAAAATATGATTTGTTTATGGCTGGTCCATATGAGAAACTTCGCCCCATGTTTGTTATGAATACGGGGAAACACAACAGTTGTAGAGTTATTAAGATGTCGGATCTTCCGTTAGGATATTTAAACTCCTCATACATGACTGTGTCACCAGGTGTAAAGTTTATATCTACAAATCTAGAATCGCAATAAACTTTATTTTTCTCGTAGTGTCGTTTTGTATTTTTGACTGCTAATTTCCTAGCTTTTCCGATTTTATGATAAATATTCTCTTTTAAAGGAGTTTCAAATGAAACTATGCCATTTAATAAACATGACGGAAATCCCTTTCCTTCATGTACCCCATTTATTATTGATTTATTGACAAATTAATATTAATTGATTATTTATTGACCATTTCTAAAAATAAAAAGAGACTAGTGTTTAGAAAATAACATGTACACACAAATAATAATATTGAACATCAGTCACAATGTAACTGTTTGTTTCATGTTTTATTAGATAAAAATGTTAGTGCAAATATTTAATTGAAAATATTTTTTTTCATTTTCAGAAAAGTATTCTTTAGCTAATGGTTAAGCTCCTCATTATAAGAAAAACAAAACCAGGAGCAATTCATGAAAAACATACTGATAAAAAATAAAGATTTTAGGATAATATCAAACAGAATGTGTGAATGAATAAAAACAAAACTAATATTATGTCTTAATGACTAACGAATGTGACAAAGAATAAAATCATGCCTTATGCTATGACCACAGAAGTTCACCACAAAACCAAGAAAGTTCTAGAACATTTGTGATGACGTCTGCAGTGATGTGCAAAAATGCTTTTAAAGTATATATATTTAAAATTAAAACCAACAGTCTCAAGTAAACGCTTAAAAGAATCTTCAAAGTATGTTAATACAAAGAATGCTTGACATTGAATTTAAAATCCATTAAGGTAGTTTAAATTTTGATTTTATTCCTCAATTTTGCGGCAATTGCATCACATGCACGATACAAAAAAATGTAAAAAGAAATTGTTTACAACAAATCGTTTCCAATCTGAACTAATTCAAGAACATGATACAAAAAGTTTAAAATAATAAAAAAAAGTGTGACTTTGGTTCTTCTCATTGATTTTTTGTGGTGGTTAAATTAAGATATTTTGAGACAAATTAATTTTGAAACACAAAAAGAAACTGAAATGCAGTTATGAAAACGTTTTGAAAGAATCCTGAATCTAAACAATAATAATGAAACAAATGGATCAATATGGATTATGTTTGTTGTTTGGATCGTGACCAAAAACACTTCGCGGAGAAAACATTTTCATGATTGTGTCTTTTTTCATGTTATTCAATTTATTACCATGAAAAGGCACCAACTTATTTGAAATCACGTCGCATTTAGACACACTGACCTCCTTAACTACTTTTCCCTAATCCGGTCAAGCAACCAGAATTTAATCTCACCAACTAAGCTCACCTAATGAAGCCACTTAGTTACTTGTAACTACGTATAGCCGAGAGTGCGAATCTGTCAGTCTCATAGCAGACAGAACTAAGGTTGGAGCCCCAGCGTTACTCCTAAAGTTACTCCAGAGAAACTTCTCACAAACACGAGAACATTAAAGATGAGTAAATTATTCTGAAAGTGAATGAACATTTCTAGAAAAGTCATCATGTATTATTTAATTGTGACAAATATTTCCCTTCTTTATTCTAAAAATGATTTTATTTTAACATAAATAAAGATGTCTATTACAGATTACCTGTAACTTAAATTGAAAAAAAAATTTTTTTTAAGAAAAATTGTTTAACGAAAGTTTACCCTATTTCGTCTAAAGATTACTGAATTTATTTAAAATATGAATGAATACAATATAATCAATTTGAAAACGAGAGATACTGTTCAACATGATGAAAGCAAGAACATAGATGAAATCGTTCCAAAGAAAATAAGTAGAAAATGTGCAAAAAACATAAAGATATATTCCGAACAAGGGCGCTTTCAATTGAATAAGCAAAATTGTACTTATAAGTTAACTTCTAGCTCTCGCGATCAGGACTCAAAAGATTCATCAATTCAAGCCTTATCAAAAATCAGAAAGGCAGACACAAAAGTTAGAAAATTAATTTGGTTGTTATTACTGTTGTTAGGAATCGGTGGGTGCGTTTATGACATTCAGAAATTTTTAAACGTTTATCTGACTTTTCCTATTGTCATTACAGTAGAAGATGAATACGAGTCGAAACTGAAATTTCCAGCCGTTACTGTCTGCAACTTGAATCGACAGAAAACTGTGTATGACAATTGTATAAACCTTGACATTATTGATCATTGTTTGGACTTAAATGATATGTTTGCATTTCTTCCTATTACTGAGCGACGAAACATTATTTCCTGCTCATATTTTCGAAATCAAACAGTTTTTAACTCTAAAAGAAAGGAATCAGTTTCTTTTGCTCGTTACATGAAAATGGATGATAAAAACCGAAGATTTGTTGGACATCAGAAAGCAGATCTAATCAAACATTGTGTTTTCAACATGCAGTTATGCTCTCTTGACGACTTTATTCATTTCCAAAGTTTGCAATATGGAAACTGTTTTATTTTTAACAAAAGTGATTTAGAGTCGACATCAATAGGGTACAAAAGTGGTTTGGAATTACTTTTGAATGTAGAGACAGAACAATATTCAATTACTACACCTAGCACGGCAATTGGTGTAAGAATATCGATTCACAATATTTCAGAAGCGCCGAATCCAGAAAAAGATGGAGTAAATATCAGTCCTGGTTACGAAACTTCAATTGCTTTGAAACAATATGATATCGAACGTCTACCATCGCCATTTAAAGATCACTGTCTCGATTACCAAATGTATAATTTCTATAGTAACGAAGCTGAATGTATCAAAATGTGTCTTCAAGGCCAAAGTTTGAAGAAGTGTGGTTGCGTTGATCCTTCTGTCATTTTTATTTCAGATTTAAAACACTGCGATTTTACAAACAAAACAGACGTATGTTGCTTAGATGGTGTACAAAACCAAATCTCTGGGAATGTTTCCATTTGTGATTGCCCTTTATCTTGTTATTCGACCTCATACCATAGAGAGATATCAATGGCTGCTTTGCCAAACAAATCACGTTTTTCTGTCAATGGAACTAGTTTATTAACGAATTTCAGGAAGAATTACGCCATTTTAAGAGTATTTTACAAAACTTTGTCTCACCGTACGTACAAGCAGTTACCCATGTTTCGTAGTCCTGAAATATTTAGCTGTTTAGGTGGTGCTATGTCACTTTGGCTAGGAATTTCATTATTTGCTTTTCTTGAAGTCGCGGATATTTTAATTGCCTTTTGTCGGTGTGCGTATCATGCCGTTTTTTAAATATTGCACAATCTTTAAAAATCGTACCTACAAACTAACACAATTCCGTCTGTTTATTTATTGGATGTCCTAAAACACACTGGTGGTTTTTTTAAAAAAAAAACTATAACAAGAAAAGAAGGGAGTTTAAAGAACAATTTTTGCCGGAAATTCATGTGAGAGAATATAATCATTTTTACAGAATTTTCGTTTTTCTGGTCTTAATTTAAAATTTTTTTGACAGGTGGTGCTATAGATATTTGCAACAGAAAATGTTTTAGTCGGAGAAAAATTACCGAAAATCAAGTAATACTATTTTTTCATCCATTTACCATTAGTATGTGATTTTTAATTGGTTTTCTTTGATTTATATGTAGAATGTCTGCAGCTTCATCTGTCAAAAAATTATGAACTAATAACATAAACTCTGGGAAGTTGCTATGCGAACTTCTTGTCCTGTTATACGAATTTATTCTTAGAGTTGTTGATTTCATATTCACCGTTTTCTTGTTAGAAATATTCTTGTTTCAATTATTAAGCAGCTATACTCCATTGCAAGATAATAAACGTCTTTGCGTATAATATTAAACTTGCGGTGTTTGTAAAGCATTGTCCAGTTTCAAAAGTTCTTAAAAAAAAGTTCTTTTCTCTAACTATTTCTTAATTATGCTTTATTTTAAGGTTTTACATAGATTTATCTCGTTATATGTTAATGAATTTTTAAAAAACTTATCTATTTAAGTGCAACTTATTAACATCTTTTTGCTTTACAACATTCAATGTTTATTATGCCTTGTTATGAAAATTTTTAACGTTTCTTTGCCAACTCTATTTGTAAACTATTGTCTAGGTCAGTGGTTCCCAAACTTTTTTGACCCATAGACCCCTTTTTATAGTCAAAACATGCCCACGGACCCCCTAGTGATAAACTGCTTATATGTACGGTGTAAAAATTACAAATTAAAGAAAAACTATTTAAGAACTATGTATTGAAATTATATCTTTCATTTGAAATAAAATAAAATAATTATTGACTTTAATGAACGTGATGATAATTTAAGAGTGTATTTATGTTCGGTTCAATGTTTGCGAGTACTAATTTCTAATTATTTATTTATTAATATTTTTTTGTGATGAGGTTCATTACGGCACTGAAGCTGAGAGAACAATATTCTCTTCCCAAGTTTTATTTATACAGAAAAAGTTTTGCAACAAACGCAGTTTTACGATTTTAGTTTTGATGAAATTTAATTTTTCATCTTGTAGTTTCAAATTAGTTTCGTTATGTTAGGCAAATGTACTGAAAGAACATTCGTTGCAGCTTGTTTTAACTCCAGAAAACCTCCGTATCTTCCTACCATTGCCGGAGCACCGTCAGTAGCTACAGAAATGATATTAGTCAAGGGTATAGCTTTTAATTCAGTCAATAGAGCTTCACCTTTCGTATCGCTTTCCAAACATTTAGCAAATAACAATTCTTGGTAAAATATTTATTCTTTTACAAATCTTACATAAGCTAAAAGTAAAAACTTCTTTTCCTGGATAAATGGACTCGTCAAACTGTATAGAAAATTCAGATATTTTTAAGTACTCACATAAAGAATTTTCTAAGCACTGGGATATTTTGTCTATCGTTCTTTGTACATTATTATTACTCCGTGGAATTCTTTTCACAATGTTAAAAGCTGGTTTGTGCAACCCGGTGAGTATTATCTCACTTACAGCTAGTAAAATAAGTTCTTCATTAGAGTGAGGCTTTCCTGACTTTGCAATAATGTAATAAATAGAAACATGCCATACTACGAGAAACATGCAATCCATCGTCACCTCGCATAGATGTTGTCCCTATAAGTTGTTGCAGTGACGGTGTTTTCAGATATTTTCCTTTGACTGTTTGAAAAATAGTTAAATCTTTATCTTTTTCGTCACTATGGATTTTTAACAATTGTTCGTTAAGCTTGGAATGTTTCATTGAATCACTTGTTACAGTTTTATTACATAGAAGACTATGAAATAAAAAAAGTTTTTATAATAAAATTAAACGAAATTCACAGAAAATCGCGGAGAAGTTAGTCCTATAATTTCAAACTACCGACATTAAGACAGTTTAAATGCTAAACTAATGATGATGCCGCTGCTGAGAAAACTGTCATTAAAGATCGAAAAATATCTTTGAAAATAAAATTAGTTTGTAATAGTTTTTAGTCTTATATTAACAATATATCTCTAGAAATTATATAATATTTAATGGGATACATTATATTAATGAAAACAAGATTCAGTGATGATTAAAAACAACAATAAACGTAAAATGATGCTGTTTTCCCAAATGTTTAAAGTTAAGATTGTAGAATTATTAATGTTTTTATAAGGTAAGACGAAATATTTTCTGATAGTGAAATAATCTTAAAATTGTAGAAGTGAATTATATTGACTGATTCTCGATTGTGAAAATTGGATACAAGAAGAAAAATTTCAAATTGAAAAGCAATAGCACTGACAAATTTCGGTCATTTATCTACTGAAGTTTCTGATAAGTGAAACAAATTACATTTAACCAAAATACTGCAATATAAGAAACAGTCATTTTTTAAAACAAAAATGAAACAGAATTCGAAAAAAATAAGCAACTATCTAATGAAAGCTGATTTTGAAGAACAAAACTCCTTTCAATTAAAAAAAACACCAAACAAGCCTATCTAGTTCGCGGCTCGACTTAATCCTTGAATACTTTTCAAAGAAATCACAAACTTATTTTAACAAAGACAAAGCACTTAACTTCATAAGAACTTGGTTCCTCAAATCAAGTTATCACTCCCTGTTACGAATTTTTAAAGAATCTCCTATTTACTTCTTTTCGCGAATTGGAAAAGCAAGTACAATTGGATGAAAAACTATTTGGATACTGTTTTTATTGATAGGAACCATTGGATGCATTTATGAAGCTGTCAGGATCGTAAATATTTATCTAACATATCCTATTGTTATAAATATAGACGAAGAACATGTTTCAAGTATTCCCTGCTATAACTGTATGCAATCTAAACCGAATGAGAAAAATATTTTCACATTGCATTAATAAAGATATAATATAAATTAATATGCATGGACATTCATTAGGTGCAGCTTTTATGGCAAAGCATTTTTAACTACAGTTTATGATTCATTAATAATTAATTATTTATAGACTATTTAAATATACAAGTTCTAACTAGGTGTGAAAAATGTAAATTAACTCATGTATCGAATTAAAAATGTTAAGGCAGGTAGAAAGGATCTAAGTAACCAGATTTTAAATAAGAATCCAGACACGGAAATGTAACGGTATAGCTGTAGTACTTAAAGTAGTATTAATCATAAATAAGTGAAACTTTCAAATTTGACTCTTGAATAAATAATTTATATACATTTTGCAATAGCTAACAATCAAACAGTTTACAAAAAAGTAACAAACAATTAAAATTTATTAATTGTTGCTTGACAAAATGACTACCAACAGCGATACGAGATTCACGGCTGCAGCGCATGGATTAGCTCACATTAGTAGAAAACTACAGGCATGCCACACACGCTTCCAGCAGTAACAGACAGTTGGGCAACCACATATTCTTCAAATCTGACAGAACAATTACATACGATGCTTTTCATTTAACTTAACAGAAGAAATCCAAGCAGATCAAATCTGGACAACGTGGGGACCACCTGTACAGCCGTATGCATGAAGTGCATATCGACAAACTCCTCAGCGGAGTAATAATGCATTTTGCTTGAAATCCGTACGAAAAGTAAAAAATCAGCAAATGAAGCTCTTTAGTATGCCGAGCATAACAGCTTGGCCATCTCAGAATTTTCAACACACATGCTTATTTAGCCCTCAGCCAGTCTTTACATTTTTAACAAATAGTTTTGACCCACCCTACATAATAAGAGCAGTTTAAAATGTCACCCTAACACGGTATTTTAGAAATCTAATCATAATTGTTTTCTAAATTTATTGTATTAAAGATTTGTATGTTTTAAATATTGGTATTCTGTTTCGAAAAAAAAATTATATTTAAGAATGAGTATTCAAAAGAGTTTTTAAATGTTAGATACGTACGCATATAGTTTTGAGTCTGGTGCAACAATGTTTCAAAATCGAAAATAGTCTTTATTCGGTACCTTATTTTATTACGTTACGTTATAACAAATCATTGAATTATTTTCCTATATATTTCTAATAGCATTTTTTAATCACTAGTCAATGACTTTTTTTAAAAAAAAATTTGATTGTGACTTTTGCTATTAAAATCAAAAATTTTGCACCAGTTTTTATAAGATTTTATTTTATTTGCTTATTTATTTGTGACAGCCAACTTTTAATGAAATAATCTTATTTTAAAATTTCAATAGATGCTGGATTTAAACTCATGACTTATATGCTTGTTTATTAAATGTAAATCTGGCAAAACGTAGTTGTCTTTTTAGAAGTCGAAATATTCTTAAACATTTAATAAATATTCATAATTACTTATATTTCGAAGAAAAAAACATGCATTGACTAAAATGTTTCATTTAAAAAATTAATAGTTTTCGAAAAAAAAATTAATACATGAGATTAAGTAATATTTAACTATTTGAAGTTTTATTTAAACATCACAAATTCACAACAGGAGGAGAAACTTCAATAATTTAAAAAGGAAAAAAATTCTTTAAATAAGTGTAATTAGTCATTATTTAAAACTAGTGTTTTGAAAATTTACGAGATTCCTTAAATTTACATTTTCTCAAATAAATTAAGCTATGAATACGCGTGATTATCTGACTATTGAATTGATTGTTATTTTTGAAAAAATGTATCATACATGACTTTTGGATCCATTATCTAAATTCAATGAAAGCAATTTGCTACACAGCATAAAACGCGAAAACTATATTTTATTGTCTGAAATTTCAAAAAGAATATTCTGTATAATCAAAGTGTTTTTTATATTTTTCATCTACTTCTTCTTCTTTTTCTTTTACGAAATGTTTTATTTTGTACAAATGACACGCAATAATATAGATAATGCAGATAGAAATTTCATTAAAGTAATTTTTTTTTAACTTTATTGATTTGAAATTGGATATTTCAAATTGAAAAACTCACAATGCATAAAGAGATAATTTAGTGTTTTTTATTTATTTATAATTATTCTATGTGATTTTTCTGATACTATAATGGGAATAATTGTCTGTGCTCAAACTATTTCAATTGTGTAGTAAAACTATTACAGAATCATGTAAAGTAAATTATTAAAAACTATTCATGTAGCAAAAGGCACAAATGATATTGTTTGCAAATGTGTGCTGTATTTTAGGTTTGTTGCTAGCTGCACCAACCATGCAAACTGAAGTTTGTAGTAATAATCATGATTTTAATATTACAATGAATTCTTGATATCTTTAAAGATATTTGATTTAAGATATTCTGAGCTATAAAAGTCTCCTTTCTGACAATTCTGCTATCCTCGACTTATATTTCATTCATTTTAAGAATAATTTCGCCACGAGTTCACGTGATTTCTCACGAAAGGGAACTCTTAAATATATGACGAAAATGTTTCCTCAACTCAGAATCTCGTAGTGCATGGTGGGTGATAGTTAACTAGAAGGACGAAACTAAAATAAAGACCAGACTATTGAAAATAAAGTGACGGATCAAGCCTACCAGCCGGTATGGTGGTCAAGGACTTGGCATCGAATCATGAGGTTCAAGGATTTGAATCACACTTCAGGCAAAGAATATATAATGTATGTCCACTTATATATTCTTTGCTTCGGGCATGGGTGTAATTTTTCTATCTGCCCTTCTGGTGATGTTTAGGCGACATTAATCCCCCGTATGGTGCCCACGGTAAAGTGACTAGAAGGCCTGTATGGTGACCACTGTAATTGGAAATAGAAAAATTAGATACATTAGTGAATTAATTTAATTTAAAGTTAATGAAAAAATGCCATTCTACTTAATAGTAAATATTAGATATTATATTTCCCGTAATTCTCCGAGAGCTTTGTGAATAATTTGTGAATTTTGTGAATTTATTTTAAAATACGAGTTATTTAAGTTAATAAGAATTGTGAAAAGAATTAATAACTGTGCAACGTAAACATGAGCCATTCGTATTTCTTTCAGTGTTAGTGATATATTTAAAAGTGGATAAAAATACCCTTTAAATAATTCAAAATCCGGAATTTATTGATTATTGTACAATAAACATATCTAGAAAGTCCTTAAAAGGTAAGTGGCTCATTCAAATAAGTAAGCAACAACTAATAACTAAAAAAACACGAGGCACCATTTAACCACATATTCTCAATACACATTTTTCCAGACTCTTCGAAATAAACACACTCTATGAAAAATACTTAAGTATCATAAATTTGATTTGAAAATAATATGCAGTATTGAAGTTCGTAATATTACGAACTAAGTATTTTAGGTTTTAAGATATGCAACTTCTTTGAAAATGAATGAACACCTTCACATTAATTTGAAAATATGCAATCTAATTCATTCTTCATGCAGTTCATAATCAGCACTAAAATTACCGATTTCTATAGCTTTTGTGAAGATGAATGATTTACTTTAAAAAAGAACTTTCGTAATCATATTAATTTGAAAGTATGTAATCAACTGTACTATAATTCTGTAACTATAATATGTTATAGAAAAGGAGCCAACGCCTTCGGAATAACATAAACACTAGTTGCTTTCCAACTTCATGAGCATAATGATATTGATGACAATTACTATATGACAATTACCTATGTTTAGTAACTCTGAAATGTCACTGCGGCTAGGTATTTTTTTTTTGAAGTTGTAGACATTTTGTTATCCCTACGTCGTCAAACATTTTAGTCTGCTGCTTTTATATAACTCGTCAGTCTTACAAGCTACGATCTATATTCCGAATATTGAGGGATCTTTCTATGCGTTCCGTTTTTAACTTTTATTTCGTTAGAAACTGTGCATTATTTGGATGCCAATTGCTGGTTAGATGCTTCATTATAATGATTAAAGCATAATGTACTATTGTGCTCCGTTTTAATCCGTAAACGCTCGCCAACTCCATGAATAGTTACTGAAAACACATTTCAAAGGTTTTTCACCTCACTACTGCCACGATTGCCTCTCCAATCATTTATGTAATATAAAAATTCTTTCAAGTCCTTTCGGTCAATTGTGCAGCATTCGTGAAGAAATGGACGCTAGCCATTCGAATCATTGCCCTGTACTGGACTCTGGACACTTACGGGGATAATACTGGAGAGATCTGCATAAGATGAACGATTAATAGAATTACAGTGGTTTCAGTTCTGCTACTGTTATCTCTGTTTCTTGTTATAAATATTTTGTTTGTTTTTCAATATACAGTTGTCTTTTAAACTGCCATTAAAAATATAAAAAAAAATATTTCAAAAGTGTGCCAGACAAACGTTGTTCACTTTTATCAGACAGTTTGCGGCAATTGTAATTTATACTCTGAAAAAATAAGTATGGTCAAAAGTACCAGAATATAGTAAATTTACCAATATTCTGATAATTTTATCAATACGCTCGATCAAAACGATCGCTGTAATTTTTAACGAAATACTTTTGTAAGGATTTTGATGTAATTAACGTTAAAATATTGTTTTATAACGTGTGGTAAATGTGGTATATTTTAGCAATTTTATCATACCTCAGAGCATGGTAAGAAAAAAAAGCTTATTCCATTAAATTTATTTTTCAGTTTTGTACTATTTACGAAATGTGCAGAAATAAGAAATGCAATTAATTTTGAAAGCCTAAGTTTTCAGTAAAACTATTACCATTTGAATATAAAAATTACCAAATGACTGGTTTGAAAGCCGAATATTTAGGTTTTATTACCAGAATCAGGATTTTTTATACCAGAGATGACTTTACAGTATGGTAATTTTACCAGAATTCTTCGCCGTGTAATATTCACTATAAGTGCAGCGCTTCTCAAGACTATGAATGATGACTGATATGCCCAACGAATGACGTCATATTTAGTGGATTGGATTAATTTAAGAGTGTTTCTTACTCTGGTTTTAAGTTATCTAATAGAATTTCTGGTTGACATAATTGCTATATAATATACAAGTTGTTTTTCTATTAATTATTGAAAAATAAATTTATTTTCCTTTTTAAGCTGTAAGCAGTGAATATCTTTTTTATTCTAGTCCTAGTTATCTGGTACCGGGAGTTAGTTCCCTGACATTCATAGGGTTGCATTGGACGGAGAAGTTTCAGTTATATAGTTAAGGCTGATAAACAGTAGATTCTAAACCAGCTACCTATCAGAACTTCAACGCCTTAAAGTCAACTACAACTTTAATTTCAACTCTTAGACGAAATTTCTCTTTCCGCATATTTATTTTTTTTCCTCCATTCAATACACAACTATTTTACGGATTTTCTGTTTTAGTCATTTTTTTATTTTTTTATTTTTTATTTTCTGATTTTTTTCTCTTTATCTTTCTAAATCAACATTAGTTTTCAATTTTGTTCTAGGCTTATGTATAATTCATTCTATTAACTGACTTTTGTATTCATGATATCGATGAAACAAAATCTTTTTTTTTATTTTGATTTTTTATTTTAATTTTTTCTCCAATTAATGCTTTTATATTTTCCTTATCTTCTCTGCTCATCTTTAATGAATACTTTTCAAAATTTTTAAACTTTTTTTTAATGTTTCAGCACTATTTTCTTTATTTTTTATATTATTTGTGATATCCTTTCTAAATTTAGTTAATGGATAATCCATATGTTAATGATATTAAACAATATACAGTCTCTAGAGATCTTTATAAACTTAATATATTGCAAATAAATCTTCAAAGGAGCAAATCCGCCATTTTTTTATTGCAAAAAACTGTTGTTGATTGAGAAGAGATAATAAGAGAGCAGTTGTTTGGCAATACTTTTTAGATATTTGTTAATAATATTACAACAGATGCAGTTTCCCTTGACGCAATTTAACTTACTTATCAATTTGAAGAAAACATTGCTTTTCGAAACAGCAAAATATATTTAAATTTTAATGCTCATTTTATTTAGGGGTCTAATATTTTTCGAGAATTTTTTTTTAAAGCTTAGGTTACATTTCGTTCAAGTAGTTGAACTTTTGAGGCAAATATGTAGTACAATTTTCGTTTCTGAGTAAAGATCAAAAGAATATAATGTCGTTATTAAAAAAATTGGTCAATCGATATAATCTTCAACTGTTCGAGAGATGGGTACATAAAACCAAGAATGATGGTTACTTTTCATTAATACGTATCGTCATATAATAAATTGTAGGGCCTTTATATGATTTTAAAATTTGCTGGAAATAATAAGAAAATAAAATATATTTTAGTAAGTTCGTAAGTTTGGTAATTATGTACCTAAAACTAAACTAAAGTCATCGGCTCGACAGCCCATATTGGGCCAAGGCCTACTTTGCCCATCTCAGTTTTCTTGACCTTGGGCTCTGGGGTGCAGGAGCAGATGTTCCGGTTAGGTGGTTAGCGGAACGCGAAACCCTCAGAGCTTAGTTCCCAAGCAAGCTTGGTACTCATTTATCGACCCATTGAAGAGATGAAAGGCTGAGTCAACCTTGCCCGGCCCGAGGATCGAACCCGGGACCTGTGGCACGGGAGCCCACAGCACTACCACTCAGCCACCGGGCGTCAGTAATTGTGTACCACCACGCTTAATATTTTCAAATAAATAAATCCAGTTAAGACTTCTTTGAATTAGTTAATAGATTTTGCTTGGCTTAGTTTCGTTTAGTTTGATAATTTTAAATTTTTTCTATGTCCAATCGCAAGATTAAAAGACAACTACATCAACAAAAACAAAGAACCATATAAAGAACAAGCATAAGAGAAATAAATTGAGAGAACTAGAGAAACAGCAGTAGCGAAATTCTATGTTTCCAAAAGGTCCCTAGCCTCTCAGTAGCAGTTAACAAGAGCGCGTTTGATCAAAGCTTGACAAAAGATGAAATGGTCATCATCCATGATCCGACCCATCCACAATTACAGAGACTACAGATAGTATATAAAACAATCCGGAAACAGTGCAAGTGTCTTGGGAGACAATCATGGCCAGTGGCGACTTTGAACTGAACCACGATTTTATGTTTGTGTCAATCAAAGACTAGAGATTTGTCTCTCCAAAATTTTTGATTTGCTCTAACAACGAGGTTCTTTTAGAACTCCTCACACAAGATATTTTTGATTAACCATTTTATTGTCTCATAAGATACACAGGAAGGAGACTTTTCCAGACTTAAGACACCCTTTTTGGCCAGGCAATCAGCCAGGCATCTCATTTCCATGGATTCTTCAATGCCCAGGGACCAACTGCAAAGCAAAGTCTCTGTGTTAGATCCCTACAAACAGCGATAGGTTCCCCTAGCAATCGGGAAACATCATAATATAAATTCGCTGCCAATCTGGTTCTAGATAGAAAGTGTTTATGGTCCTTTAAAGTTATAATGTTAATTAACTAGAAATTAATTAAGTACAACGCCATGTCGCAAATCGGATTTTTAAAATATAATTATTTCTCTTTTTCGTCCTTTAATTAACTAAGATTTAATATTTATTTATTCATTTTATTGTAACCATGAAATATTTTAGTTTTGCGCACCTGGCAACTGCGCTATTATTTTGTAAGCAAATTGCTTTCTATTTTTGCTCTATAATTGACTTTAATGCTTTGAAATGAAATATTTTTTAATAATTTCGAGCGCATTTAATTGGAAATTTTAATTTGTCCTTATATATAATGAATAACTTTTTGGATCAAAAATAAAATTATTTCTTAACAAATTTAATCATTGCATGAAATTTATAAGTAGATTTTCCTCTAAATATTTTCTTTTTATATCTCCTTTTAAAGGTACATTACACAAGAAAGTGAGAGTAGCATTAAAAGACCCTAACTTTCAACTCCTCTTTTGACTAAACTATTGGAACTATATTGTTTCTTGTGTAAGGTACATTACACAAGAAAGTGAGAGTAGCATTAAAAGACCCTAACTTTCAACTCCTCTTTTGACTAAACTATTGGAACTATATTTCCCAGATATCGGCTGCCCCCGTATTTGGATTCACAGAAATCCAAATCCTTTGTAAAAAAGGCATGCTTAGTCATAGAAAGTACAAATTGTTTCTGATTTCACAACTTGAAACATCGTCTGCATTAGTTGATTTGCATATTTATGAATATGCTCTCGATATTATGATTTGCATATTTATAATTATGCTCGTATTGTTGCAGTATGAATTTATATTACGGAGGAAAAGCGCTGAGCATACGTCCCAATTTTTTTAAATGTAAAACATTGCATGTTTTACAACTAGGCTAATTGAGGGCGAACGATGAAGTTGTGTGCTATGCCCATCTAAAATTTATAAATCTTTTAAATATGTTGAGTCTCAAAATGAAGTTTAAAAATGTGAGTATTTTATAAAGTGGGGAGAGGGTTTGCGTTTCTAAATCGGTTTTTAAAATATAAGTGCCTCATAAACAGGTAAATGAAATTATGTGTTTTATAAATAAGGCTTTAAAAATTTGAGTGCTTCAAAAACGGAGGGGAGGGTAATATATGTTGAATTTCTAAATGGAGTTTTAAAATGTATGCGCTTTATAAGCTATGAGTATGGATATTTAAAAAAATTACTGGAGGGGTATTATACTATTCTAAACAAAAATACTATTCTTAAAAATTTGAAAATGTGGTTTATTATTATATTTCTTCATGCTTTTCTAATATTCTTACTCGTTAATCTAACAGTAACGATCCTTTGCTACTTGAGGCTAATATTTGTTACCATTTTTTTAAATCTTAATTTAAAATTTTTGCCGTCTTTAGGCACATTTAATTGTCATCCTACTATATGCAGTCGTTGTATTTATAACTGAACTTGAGGAATTTGGAGAAACTGAAATAGTTGTTTTCATTTGTATCATGGTGATTTCAACTTATTAATTTCTGCTCGAATTCATGTAATACAAAAGGTCCTAGTCTAACAAATCATTTGATACAATAAATTTAAATACTGAAAATTTAAATAATAAATTTGATTATATATGTACAATGCATTTTTTGATTAGTATTAATTGTTTTATTGTTTCTTATAAAATGCTTTTAACCCTTTTAATCTTTTGGTTACGGTGTTTAGCATGATGAAAACATTCTGGTCCACTTATTGTACCAGCCGAAAGGAAAGGGTTAATAACACCTCTAAATATTATCTACATCTCGGAACCTGACGCCGAAGGCAACGCCATTGATGTGGATATTCAATTAATATCTAAATTATCACATCCAATATATGTAGTTGGAGAAGGATGCCGTTGACAGCAGATTGCTCGTGTCATACTAGTGCTTTTGTAGATGGTACTAAGAACAGCGTCTAATAGAAAGACGGAAGTGACATGGTAACATTTGGCTGTAGGGTCGATAAGTTTTTGTTTAAATATGATGCTGAAGTTGGCAGTGTTGCAACCAGTGACTTTGCCGTAAAATAATGTATTCAGTTTTTCATTATAATAGTTGAGCTTGTTTAGATTCATGTCTTTGCTAATATTTTCATTGGTCTTATATCTCGGTACACTTAGCACATATCGTAGTAATTGGTTTTGTGAGATATCGATTTTGTGTTTCCGAGAGGTAGTTGCAGTCACCCATGCGGGTGAGGTATAATTGATGATTGGGCATATGCACATGATATAAAACAGACGATTGTAATAAAAATTTAGTCTTGACTGGTGGCCGATTAGTGGTTTCAGGGTGCATATGCGCCTTGTGCTTTTTGAAGTCTTTTCTTCTAGAATCTGTATAAATGCTCATATTTATTTATTTATTTATTTTGAAGTGATAAGATAAGTGATTTATCAATATAATTTATTTTCTAAAACAGGATAGTTCTGTCTATATATTAATAATGGATAGTAATCATACAAAAATTTATGTTTGAATCTAAAGTCAAAACAGTGTATTTCGTTGAACTAAAATGGAAGATTACAGGAAAAAAATTGTCTTGGCATAAACAAAAATGTATCTTCACTTTCTCAAACGCCTTTTCAACTTCTTTCATAAACGCCTGTTTATATGCATAGACCACCTTTTGTTGTATGAGCATAAGTGAGTACTACAGAATCGTAAGATCAAATTTTTGTTCTTTCTTTAACTACTTAAGTACAGCATTTTTTTTCTCCTTTTTTGCTATGTATGGACCAAGCTATCCTAGCCTCGTGCTCTTACGGTTGGACAAAATTTATTGAAATATTGAATATGAAAACTAGAAACTCATTTCCTTTATTCTTAAATACATAGACTTATGTCTCGAATGATTTTTCAATATTGAATTCAAAACCTAGATTTGTATCAAACTTTAAACTTATTCTTTTAGTTTAAGGTCACTTTTCGAAGGCTCTGTTGTCGTTTTAAATGTTCAGCGACGGTTATTAAAGGCTACAAAGTCGTATACTCAGAAACATATACTCAGTCGTATACGTTTTTAATCGTATACTCAGAATCGGATCGGCTGTTCAACACTGGTCATAAAATAAAAAAGTGGTTATAAGTTATATACAACACTGTTTGTTGTGTACATACGGTCTGCTTTTTTTTGTCGAAATGTTACGAAAATGTTATCATCATAAGAGTTTATCCTTTAAAAACAATAGCCATCTCCTATAAATACGTATTGCATTTACGGGTATTACATTTAAAAAACTAAAAAGGATAAGCGGGACTAAAAGCGATAAACAGGCATTACATTTAAAAAAACTAAAAAGGTTGACTTTAAGCTTAAATTAGTGAAATTTTTAAAAAATACCACATACATATAATTTATAATAAGATGACTTAAACTTTTGAAATTTTTAAATTACGCGAACATTTCTTAATGTAATATAAACTTTCAAAATTCCAATTAAGAAAGCGTTTATACAAATCAGTTCGATTCATATAAGTGCATAAATATTAAGCTGCAAGCAATTGTATAGTTTATTAGCCTGTCATATATTTGTAATAACAGTTCGATGCACATCAATATAATATTTTAAAAATCAATTTAGATTTAAAAAGTATTTAAGTGCAAATTTTATTTACAAAAATTATTTTGCTTAATGTCTTCAATCAAATATCATAAATTAAAAACCATTTTCGGAGATATAACTTGTAAAACATGTAAAATATTGAATCGTAATGAAAATAACTTGTTGAATTTATTTTAAATTCAAAATAAAAAATAATATTTTTAAAAACCACGTTTTTGTAGTGGAGAATAATAATTTAAAAAAAAATTTGATAAACGAAAAACGTGGGGCGCATGAAATACATAACAGTAAAGTTATATTAGAGTGAGTATGTGTGCTCTTGAGAATATGTGTATGTATATCTGTAATTGTAATTGTATCTGAATGTGGAATATGTTTGTGTATATGTATATGTATGTGGATGTACATGTAACTGTGCATGTGTATGAGTAAGAAAATGTGTATATGTATGTGTATATGTACTATTATGTATTTCATGTGCCCCACGTTTTTCGTTTTTCAATTTTTTTTAAATTATTATTCTCCACTACAAAAACGTGGTTTTTAAAAATATTATTTTTTATTTTGAATTTTTTTATTTTAAATTCTAATTTTTTTAATTTTTATTTTATATTTTTTAAAAATTATTACTTTTTAATTATTATTCTTCACTACAAAAAACGTGGTTTTTAAAAATATATATTTTTATTTAGATTATTTTTCTTAGTCAAGAGTAGTCAAGACTACTACAAGACCACTACTAAAATAATAGAACTTTCATTTTAAATTAGGGATACAAAAATCTTTATAGAAAAACAATACCTTCACGACTTTTATTAGTTTTATGCTGATGACAACCAAAACAATCTGGAAATGAATGAGGAAAAACTGGATCCTACCACGTGATTTTTCAACCAATAAAAATACTCCGACAATGAAAATCTTTTCACCTGACATGTAATACTAATTTGAAATAATGGAATCGACTACAAAAGACAATCTCGAAAATATTTTTTTTTAAAATTTTAATTTTATTTTACTTTGTATGTCTTTTTTTTCTTCATTTTCATGCATTGTCATCCAATTCTGAACTATGTGCCAAATTTGAAGTTTGCAGCTAGTCGGGAAGTTAGTTTAAAATCGATTACAAAATTCCACCCGGACAGACATACACGAAGGCAAGTTTATATAAACGTGGTAAAAACTTCAGAACTGATTTCTCGTAATAATAATATAATATATATTTTTTTAGAAATGAGTACTCATTTTTTAATTGAATGATTTTTAATATTGAAACAATCTGCTTTCCGCCAGCAAACAATTTTGGGAATAGTTGTAATACATAAATAACTAAATAGGAAAGTTTTAAGCGTTTAAAATGATATTAAATTAAAATGAAGTCTTTTTGAAGATATATCTTTAATTTCTTTTAGTGCTGCCATCTAGTTTATGAGTTGAAAAATGTAACTTTAAAGAAGATTGATAAGATCCATTTATTTTACATTTGGCATTTCATTTGTATTTCATTTAATATATATTTTTCAGAAATGAGTACTCATTTTTTAATTGAATGATTTTTAATATTGAAACAATCTGCTTACCGCCAACTAACAATTTTGGGAATTTGTTGTAATACATAAATAACTAAATAGGGAAGTTTTAAGCGCTTAAAATGATATGGAATTAAAATGAAGTCTTTTTGAAGATATATCTTTAATTTCTTTTAGTGCTGCCATCTAGTTTATGAGTTGAAAAACGTAACTTTAAAGAAGATTGATAAGATCCATTTATTTTACATTTGGCATTTCATTTGTAAATGTTTTCAATAAAGTTCCATTTGAAAAGCTAATCCTCATCGTATAGTGGTTAGTAAATTGCGTTCTGGTCTCAATAACCCTGGTTCGAATCCTGGTCACGGCAGTGTGTATTTTTGCCTCCTTTTTTCCAGTTTTGTATTGCTGACGAAATAAAAACTTTATTAAAACAAAAAACACATTTTTGAAGTGAAACTTTTAATACGCCTATTCTTCACAACTACAAAAATTTCACAAGAACAAAGAGTCAAAATTTAGTTGTTCGTGAGGACCGTCACGCACAGAATAATTTTAATTTTGATGTAAAAATTTGTCTATCGTCAGGAAAGAAACGAAAAAAAAAAAAAAAAAAAAAAAAAGAAAAGACAGCATATGGATCGTGTGGGTTGGTGAGAGAAGCGAGCAGAGAACAAAGATTCTGCTTGATTTGCTTCAATTTTTTGAGTTTATTACATAATATATTTGAGGTTGATCAAGTTTGGTGCCAATAGATATAAATATTAATCGGCATAAATATGTCAATAGATATAATTATGCTAATGGATTTCTATATCTTAAAATATCAAATATTTCCATTTTAATTTTTTCAATCTAACTTGCCTTTCCCGAGGTATTTCCATTTCCAACAATGTGTACTGCATTTTCAATTTTGGATTAAAAAGCCATGTGCGAAGCTAAATTTAAACAAATGGAGGTTATATTGGGATACAATTTTTTGAAGAATCCTATACTGCAATAAGAAATGTGTGGGCTCCTATTTAAAACATTGAAATTGCCCCTCCATCCCATGGATTGGAGGCCGAGTTTTGTATAATTGAAATTTTTGAAAACTTTTTCTAGCATACTTTTTTTTATTTTTGGTACAATACGAATTTATTGAGATGCTTGATGGTTTCCATATTTTTAAGACACAATATATACCAAGAAGAAATTAGATTGACTGTTGCTGCAGTTTTGATGAATATTACACGAAAAATTTGTTAAGTCTATGGAACCATGAAGAATTCAATCAAGAAATTGATTTTGTGATTAGTTAAAAAATATTTAATTACAATACTAAAAGCTTAAAGAGAACTAAATATTTTTTACTTTACTGCATGCAAACGGTCATTATACTCTAAATATAATTTTTACCTGATTCAAGATTTTGATACATGAAGCAAATTCCAAATTAAGGATTAAATAAGCGATTTAATTCTTTCAAAATTTATAAAGTGGATATTTTATACCTGGTATTGCAAGTAAGTAAAAAAGTCCGTTGAAAATAGAGTTAAGCTGCAAAAGAAAAATATAAAACTCTCGTCCAAGTTTTCTCTAAGCTGGGAAGAACTAAGCAGAAAATAAAACTTTTAGATAAATATCTCACCATACTTCAATTTTATCAGGAATATTCAGCTGCACTAGCTAAACAGCTCGAGAAAATTTTTTGCTGGGATTACACTAAAGCACATTTTTTTTCAAAGAATTCTGAGTTTCAGTGCATCAGATATTAATTTTTGAAAAACAATCTCATCTAGGATTCTTTCATAAAATGCGTTAATCGAAAAAGCATATAATTCAACTCCTATCGTCATATCGTATCATTTAGTGACACAAATGTTATACTTAAAAGAAATTAGAATCTGCCCTGAAAAAAAATTCCTTTCATTAAGATTTAAGAGAAAAATTTTATATTTTAAATTTGTTAAAATATTTTGGAAAGCTGCGAATAATGCTTTCAGATATTTTATTATTAGTGAATTATTCCGTAATTATTAGAAATTTATTATTATATTTTATAATTTAAAATTTTATTACGTTAAAGGAGTTTCTCAGCGTAATATTAATTGATTGGTTTCCATTATTTTAAAGAATTATAAAAAGTAAAGTCTAAAAAAATTTGAACAGTAAAATATGTAGCATAAATTAATGTATCTAAATTGCTTAAATTAATAAAAGAAAAATTTACAACTCTATTCGCTTATGTTTTTGAAAAAAATACTGAAAATCTGAAATTTTTTCAAATCTTTTTTAACTATCTCATAAGAGACGTTATTATTTCTCTTTTTTTTCAAAAAAAAAAAGTTTTATGCTGCCTAAAAAATACTTCATTACTTTATAATACTTTTTTACTTTAAGTCATAGTTATATTGCTCAAATTCCTCTGAATTAAAAAAAATTAAAAACTTTTGCTCACCGCGAATAGTTTAATGATCACAATTATTAAATATAAAAATACAGAATCTGGTTATTATAGAAAATCTTAATTTTTTTAACTTTTTGTATCGAACCATAAAATGTTTTTTCAACAGCTTCATTATAAAATGGTCTTGCTTAAATCTTCACTAGCTTCACTAGCTAATTTTCACTATTCCGATTTTTAAGAGAAAATACTTAAGAGAAGAGCCATTGTATTACCGTTTGTTTTCACTTTTTATTTATTTCTCATTTTTTATTAGGAAAGTTTAAAAGTTTTACGATTTAGGCTAACTCTTTAAAAGATCAACAAAAAAAATATCAGATCTTTAAGAAACCAAGGTAAACAGGCCTTTTAAGAGGAAATCAGTGAAATAAAAAATGAAAACACTATACATTAAATACCAGTGGGAAAGAAATTCTAACGGTTTTCTGTAAAATGGAATGTATGTATATTTAGGAGCTTTATGTATGTGACAACAATTGCAGAGTTCAAAATTTTATCTTTTTTTCTTTTAACAATTTTTATGCTTGAAAAGACTTTTGTTTCGGTGCAAGTAACAAAGAGAAGCTAGTGTTGGTTAGTGGAGATATTTAATAGTTTAAGATTATTTTGTGAACCTTTTTGAAAATGTATACTTATGCACTTACTCAAAGTTTTAAGTTTAAAAAAATCAAAACAATCTGTAAGATTTTTAGATACAATAATAAACTATATTGCTTAGTTGTTAATTTTCTGAGTTCTGTCATTTTTTTAGCAATGTAAGTTATGTATAGTTTTCTTAGTTATGCAGTTTTTCGAATCCAACTTTAAATAATGCAACAATGACTATTTTCGATTTCTATTTTTAGATACAATAATAAACTAATTGCTTAGTTGTTATTTTTCTGAGTTTCGTCATTTTTTTAGCAATGTAAGTTATGTATAGTTTTCTTAGCTATGCAGTTTTTCGAATCCAACTTTAAATAATACAACAATGACGATTTTCGATTTCTATTTTAGAGTGTATGAAAACGGAGTGTATGAAACGGTGACTTGCACCGTTTCACATTTTCAGAGCTTATAATTTGTAAATTGTTGCACATTTAAGAAACCGTTGGCTCACTGGAATCTCGCAAAGAGATTAGAACAACTTTTTATCTTAGGTAAAAGTATATGCCTGTCAATTCAACTGTTGGGCAGAAAATAACAGTTCATAACGCATCGTAACCACCAAATCCAAATGAAACTAGCTCGAACATCAATCCAGTGATTCAAACTTCTATCGTAATGAAACAGAATGGTATTCTGCGTCTCATAATTCTTTGCTGCGATCACTGTCACAGTTAGACAACTCTTTCGATTTTGACTATCCGGGACGAATCTATGAAATAAAAAAACGTTTACGATTGTAAACTTTTGAAACTTGTTGTACCAAAGACCTGTGTAATGGTGTCTGGTTTGTAGCATTGTGAAATAAGCAAAAAGGATGTCTGTAGTTTAGATCATGTCCTAACACACCTCGCTGAGAAAACATTTTCATGTCGATGTCTTTTATCATGATATTCGATTTATTACAATAAAAAGGCACCAACTTATATGAAATCACGTCGCATTTAAATACACGGATCTTATTAAGTGCTTTCACCTAATGTGGTTAAACAACCAGAATTTGAACTGAACTCACCTAATGAAGCTACTTAATTACTACTGTGTGCAACCGAGAGGGCAAGTCCCAGCCCCATTCCTTTTCCCCCATTCCTTTCAATACATGAAGTGTTACCAGTGTCCGGTACTCCCTAATTTGTGTCCTGCACTCTCCAAGACCCATTGCCTAATGAAAAGCCTTGCTCCTATATCCAGCTAAATTTCTTTTTTATGATTTTGAAACCATGAAAGTTGTAAAAAAATCATATATTCGTTACCGTGGCTAATTTGAAATTTTACAGCGGCCTAGGCCAATAGGCCCGTACGCCGAATACAATGGAACAACAATTTTTAACTTGGCAGCAAGTACATAGAAATAAAATGTTAAAAATTTTACAGTGACAACGATGGCAACAAGCCTCTAAAACATTGAAATACATCAGAAGAAGGTCAACGGATCCTTATAATTTAACATATCGTTCAAAAATTTAACATAAAAATAAACTAAAACAATATTGGTCGTGTTTGGTGTTGTTTCGTTCAGGCCAACCGACCCTTATAGTAACGTAATATATCTTACATCACAAACCCATTTTTACTTTCTAGATACTGCACTTGAAGTAAGGTATCAATAGGATCGAATGGATCTAGAGCTAGTTGCTGGGTGAAAGTAAATAGTTAGGAATTACACACAAGTTAATAGTACACATTAGTACAAGCCTGCCCAAAAGGACATAAAATTTGTAGAAATCAGTAAAAATTAAAATTGTAAAAACATTAAAATTTTAAAACACTATGTTAAAATAAGAAATCGATTGTACAAAGCCATTAACATGCATAAAATTTCAGGGTATAAAATTATTTGTGGATAAAGGATAGGATTATTTGTGGACACCGTGGTTTAAAAAAAACGTTTAGTTTTGTATTGATGGTTTAGTAACTATACTAGTTGTGAACAGTTCAGTGATTTAGTGAACAGTTTCAAAACCGTAAAGGTAAAAAATGTTATTTATCTTAAACTTTACGGTTTATCGGATGGACAGGCTCCTACTGGTTATTTTATCATAATTTTAGAATGGAAATTCTACCAGAGTACGTTTATTAAGTGAAAGCAAATTTTCGTAACTTAAAACATCATCTGCACTAATTTGGTATTTTTGGGGTCACCCCCTTGAACAATTAAGATTGAGTACTAAAACGGGATGATCTGATTATTAGATATAAAGTTATTTTGGGTGGTTCTTTTTTTTTGCGCACAGTATATAAACTTCGGAGAAAATACGTCAATGTGCCGCAACTGCTACAGAGTTGGGCAAAAATGTAATCGATTACATTTTGCGATTGCAGTAATCAATTTCTTGTAATCATGATTACAAGCTATTGATTACAGTAATTGGTTATGTAATCACGATTACAGTTGTAATCAAAATTATGAATATTTGTAATCATGATTACAAGTAATTGACTACTGTAATTGAGTATTGTAATCCGATTATAGTTGTAATCAAAACTTGTAATCATGATTACAAGTAATTGATTTCTGCGATTGAAACATGCAATGGATAACATTTTCGTTCTACTCTGATGTAATCAAAAATTATGATTACTTGTAATCACAATTACAAGTTATTGACTACATGTCAGTAATTATCTGTAATCAAGTAATGTTGTAATCGATTACTGTAATCGACGTCTGACTCTTCACCGCTATCTTGTGAACGATAGAGTTTATGCAAAACTAATGTTAACAACACTGCAGGAACACATCTCATCTACTGTGAATGCACATTGATGGATGGGTGTTTAGTGACCAGGTTTGCAAGCATTGAGCATTCGTAATATGTATCAGAAACTTATTGAGAGTATGTATCCTTACATGTGTCAACAGTGTTTATTCGTATGCATTTAAATACTCAGTCCTTTGAAATTATCCTTTAAACTAACCCTGTATTCTAACAGTTGTAAGCTGCTATGGATCAAATTATGGTAAAAAGTGAACGTAGCCTCCGCAATATTTATTTATTTTCAGTGATTCAGGGATTTTACAATAAATATTACTATATTTAAAAATTAGGAATTTTTCCACTAATATTTATTTACTTACAGTGATTCAGTGATTTTACAGTAAATTTTATATTAAAAATTATAGTATATAAGATTTTCGGTTCCGCAAAATTTTACGTTAAGAATGGATTTTAAGATAAAAAGTACTGAGTTCTGGTTCTTTTTACCGGAATTTTCTTACATTGTAGGTTTTAAATACTTTAATACTCTTTTGATCAGTTTTAGACAATTTTGAGCCATATACCTCGTGTGTCCTGTCCGAAATCAGTTTTGGACAAATATCAAATCCCAACCCTGGTATATTAATCCTGGAATAACTTAACTTTAACAATTGGGCAAGCTGCATAGAAGTTATAAAAGTTCAATTTAAATGCAGACTTACACCACTTCATTTGTGAATTTCTAGAAAACAGAAGTTTATAAGAAATAGTACTTTCCTAATTTTCTTTTCAGTTATTCTTCTAATAAAAGATTCCCAATTGCACACGTTATTGATAGTAAAATCACATAAAAATAATTTCAGTTTCATTTATCGGTGTTAAGAAAGATTTTACAACAAATTATGGAAATAACAATGGTAATTTCGTGTTCCATTTATAAGCACTTTTAAAAAAAAATTTCTCATTCTTTCAATACCGATTTTCAACATTCACTTCCAATTTAATTCAATTAGCTAATTTTTGAAGAGATAAATTTCTCAAAACTCCTTTCAAAGATATTACAAAAAAATACTTTATCAAAAAGGTTTCCTTGTCTACAACTAGATATTACTTTTGCTGAATCATCAAATTAAATTTGATCGATCTTTCAAACTGATATTACGAATAAAAGTTACTCCAGAAAACTTCTTACAAACACGAGCACTTTAAAGATGAGTAAATTATTTTGAAAGCGAATGAACAGTGCTAGATAATTGGAAGTCATGATGTATTATTTAATTTAATGAGTTATATACAATAAAGATATCTAAAAATAATTTTAAAGATGAGTGATTTACTTATCACTGAATGAATATTTCGACTAACTTGGGAATAGAAGAGAAACTGATCAACTTGATAATTACTGAATTTCCTTTAATTTCTTTCAAATAAATGAAGAATGTGAAACAGTAAGATTAATTTGATATCAAGAAAAGTAATTAAACTTCACAATAACTGCAGAAGAAAGTACTTCTATCAAAAAGGGTTTACTTTTAAAACCATTTTCAAATGAATTTCAGTACATTGCATATTAGATACAATAGATGTAATACTTGGATCGCAAATTGTGCTTTCATAATTTTTTAAGGATGATTCTTTAAAGAGTTCACAAGGAAGGAGTGAATTCTATTTCTCAGATGCATTTGAAGATGTACAAAATATTACTCGTAATAATTTTGAGAAAAAATATTTCCCCTCTATTTTCTAAAAATGATTTTATTTTAACATAAATAAAGATGTTTATTACAGATTACTTGTAACTTAAATTGAAAAAAAATTTAATTATTAAAAATTGTGTAACAAAAGTTTATCCTATTTCCTCGAAAGATTGATGAATTAATTTAAAATATGAATGAATACAATATAATCAATTTGAAAACAACAGATACTGTTCAACATGATGAAAGCAAGAACATAGATGAAATTGTTCCAAAGAAAATAAGTAGAAAGTATGCAAAAAACATAAATATATATTCTAAACAAGGGCGCTTTCAAACGAATAAACAAAAGTGTACTTTAAAGTTATCTCCTAGCCCTCGTGATCAGGACTCAAAAGACTCATCAATTCAAGCTTTATCGAAAATCAGAAAGGCAGACACAAAAGTTAGAAAATTAACTTGGTTGTTACTACTGTTTTTAGGAATCGGTGGGTGCGTTTATGAGATTCAAAAATTTTTAAACGTTTATCAGACTTCTCCTAATGTCATTACAGTAGAGGATGGATACGAGTCGAAATTAAAATTTCCAGCCGTTACTGTCTGTAACTTGAATCGACTGAAAACTGTGTATGAGTATTGTATAAACCTTGACATCATTGATAGTTGTTTAAACTTAAGAGATATATATGGATTTGTGCATATTACTGAGCGACGCAACATTATTTCCTGCTCATATTTTCGAAATCAAACTGTTTTTAACTCTAAAAGAAACGAATCAGCTTCTTTTGCTCGTTACATGAAAATGGATGATAAAAACCAAAGATTTGTTGGACATCAGAAAGCAGATCTAATCAAACATTGTGTTTTCAACATGCAGTTATGCTCTCTTGACGACTTTATTCATTTCCAAAGCTTGCAATATGGAAATTGTTTTACTTTTAACACAAGTGATTTAGAGACGACATCAATAGGGTACAAAAGTGGTTTGGAATTACATTTGAATGTAGAGACAGAACAATATTCAACTACTACACCTAGCATGGCAATCGGTGCAAGAGTATCGAATCATAGTATTTCAGAAGAGCCGAATCCGGAAAAAGACGGAGTAAATATCAGTCCTGGTTACGAAACTCCAATTGCTTTGAAGCAATATAATATCGAACGTCTACCATCGCCATTTAAAGATCATTGTCTCGATTACCATATGCATAATTACTATAGTAACGAAGCTGAATGTTTCAAAATGTGTCTCCAAAGCCAAAGTTTGAATATTTGTGGTTGCGTTGACCCTTCTGTCATTTTTATTTCAGATTTAAAACACTGCGATTTTGCAAACAAAACAGACGTATGTTGCTTAGATGATGTGCAAAACCAAATCTCTGGGAATGTTTCCATTTGTGATTGCCCTTTATCTTGTTATTCGACCTCATACCGTAGAGAGATATCAATGGCTGCTTTGCCAATCAAATCACGTTTTTTTGTTAATGGAACTAGTTTATTAACAAATTTCAAAGACAATTATGCCATTTTGAGAGTATATTACAAAACTTTGTCTCACCGTACGTACAAACAATTACCCATGTTTAGCAGCTCTGAAATATTTAGCTGTTTAGGTGGTGCTATGTCACTTTGGCTGGGTATTTCAATATTTTCTTTTATTGAAGTCGCGGATATTTTAATTGTCTTTTGTCGTTATGCGTATCATACCGTTTATAAAATATTGCATAATCTTTAAATTTTGTACCTACAAACTAACAAAATTCTATTTGTTTATTGATTTGATCTAAAACACACTAGTGGTGTTAAAAAAATTATAACAAGAAAATAAATGAGTTTAAAAAACAATTTTTGACGGAAACTCATATGAGAGAGCATAATCATTTTTCTAGAGTTTCTGATTTTATTTAAAAATATTTTCAACAGATGGCTCTGTATATATTTGCAACGGAAAACGTTTCTGAGAAAAATTAACGAAAAGCAAGTAATATGATTTTTTGATGCATTTACTATTATTATGAGATTTTTAATTGGTTTTCCTTGATTTTCATGGTGAATGTCTCCAACGCTATCTGTCAAAAAATTTTGAACTAAAAAAAAAATCTGAAGTTGTTATGCGAACTTCTTGTCTTGTTACACGAATTTATTGCTGGAGTTGTTCCTTTAATCTGTACCGTTTTATTGCTGAAAAAAATTCTTGTCACAATTACTAAGCAGGTATGTTCCATTGCAAGTTAATAAACGTCTTTTCGTACAATATTAAACTTGCGGTATTTGTGAAGAATAGTCAATTTTTAAAATTTCTTTAAAAAAAACGTTCTTTCTGCTATCTATATCTTAATCTGCTTAATTTTAAAGTTTTACATAGATTTATCTCGTTATATATTTATGAATTTTTAAAAAACTTATCTATTTAAGTGCAACTTATTAATATCTTTTTGCTTTGCATCATTCAATGTTTATTATGCCTTGTTTAGAAAATTTTTAACATTTCTTTGCCTGATGTATTTGCAAACTATTGTCTAGATTTAATAGTTCTTAAGCAAGTTGTTGTTTATGTGGTGCAATGTCAGTTTTCTTATTTTTCCTCTTCATCCTTTAAGTTCTAGATATTTTATCCTCTCACAATATTTCAAACAAGATCTTTAAAATAAATAGAGCTTTAAATGAAATATAAGAGTAAAAAAATGAAACAATAACTATAAAATTTATGCGAGTCTGAAAATATTTGTTACTAAAGTTATTCACCGTATTTTCAAATTTAATGATTTATAAATTGAAGCAAAAAGCATTGAACAAACTTTTAAGGACAGTCCCTAAAAGGCAAAAATACCACAAAAAGTTGTTTTCCAGAAAATTTTTATATTTCGAGCAGTTAAGTTTTTGTATTCATGAACAATTTTGCATTTAACTTTTTATCAACTGATAACATCAATACAGTATCGTGTTTTATTTTTTGGTGCGTGCTGAACATCTTATTTCAGACATTCTTCAATTCTTTCTTCTCTATTGAAGAATTTTAATAGAAAATGTCAAGCCGTTTTTTTTTATCTTATTAGAAAGTGTTTTGCATTGCAATCAATAAAAAAAAATATGAATCTATAGAAACAACTTTTCAAAATTAATTATGTTTACTCTTTCTAAATATTTACAAGAGCTCACGATATTATAAACATGTTGTTCATATAAACATTCATGAAAATTGTAGCTTGTGTTCAAGTTTATTTTTGTTTCATAGCTGAATGTTTTATTATCTGAAACTCATTAATTTTTGGAGAAAAAAAAATATTTCAGTTTTAAACTGAAAATACTTAAAATACGAAATTCACTTAAAATTGCGGATAAGTTAGTCCCATAATTTCAAACTACAAACATTAAGATAGTTTAAATATTAAACTATTGATGAAATCGATGCTGATAAAACTGTGATTTTAGATCTAAAAATATTTTTGAAAATAAAATTAGTTTGCAATAGTGTTTTACCTTATAATAACAATATATCACTAGAACTTATATAATATTTAATGGGATAAATTAAATTTATGAAGACAAGATTTAGTGAAGGTTAAAAACAACTATATATTTAAAACGATGCAAATTTTCCAAATGTTTAAAATTATAATTATTGAATTGTTGATGTTTTTTACAAGGTAAGAAGAAATATTTTCTGATTGTAAAAAAAATATTCAACTTGTAGAAGTGAATTATATTGAATGATTCGAATTTGAAAATTGGATGCAAGAAGAAAAATTTTTACTTGAAAAGCAATTGCACTGAAAAATTTAGTCTTCAGAAGGCAGTCTGGACAGAAGGTTCCAGAATTATTATGTTATAAATAAAATAACTAAATATTAGAGATGATTGAATGCGACGCATTTTATTAAATAAGAGATAGAGTGAAGAAAATAGAATTATGATCATAATTCTGTTTTTTTATAGTGAAAAGTCTAGAACTTACATAAAATTACAAATATCCGGTTTTCTGTATGTTGTTTATGAATTTTTTGCACGAACCTTTTTTGATTTTACACTAATATTATTTCCCTATTTCCTTACATTTCTCTTAATCAGCATTTTTTGAAGATGACTTTTCATGCTTCCCCCTTCTTATGTTATTTTAGATGCCATAAGTGGCTAAATTTTGAAAATTTTAGTTTGTTGTGAAAAAATGGTTCTGGTTAATATAAAAAGTTAACATGTATATATCTTTGTAATAAAATATAGTATGAAAAATTGCATTGTATTTTATTTGTTAAACTGAGAATTTAAAAAAAAAATTTATATTAAGCAAATGCAAATCATTGAATTATTTTCCTATATATTTCTAATAACATTCTTTAATCCTTAGTCAGTGACATTTAAAAAAAAAAAATTTATTACTACTTTTGCTATTAAAAGCAAAAACTTAGCACTGATTTTTTTAAGCTTTCATTTTAGTCAACTAAATTAATTTTAAAATTCCAATCAATGCAGGATTTAAACTTATGACTTATATGCTTGTTTATTAAATTTAAATATCGCAAAATGTATTTGTCTTTTTAGAAGTCGAAATATTCTTAAACATTTAATAAATATTTATAATAACTAATATTAAAAAAATATACATGGTCTAAAATATTTAATTTAAGAGATTAATAGTTTCGGGAGAAAAATTAAATCATGAGATCAAGTAATATTTAAATGTAAGAAATTTTGTTTAAACATTACAAATGCACAACACTCTCCTTGTCAATTCAGCAATCCTTGAGTTATATGTCAATCATTTTGAGAATTATTTCGCCATGAAATCACGAGATTTGTCACAAAAGGGAAATCTTAAATATATGACGAAAATGTTTCCTCAACTCGAAACCTCATCATAGTGCATGGCGGGTGATTGTTAACTAGAAGATAAAACTGAAATAAAGACTGGACAATTGAAAATAAAGGGATGGATCAAGCCAACTAGCCTATATGGTGGTCAAGGAGTTGTATGGTGCTGGCCTGTATGGTGGTCAACCATGAGGTTCACGGGCTCGAATCTCACTTCGGGCATGGGCGTAATTTATCAATCTTCCCTCCTGGTGATGTTTAGACGACATTGATGGTGCCCCTTGTAAAGGGACCAGAAGGCCTGCATTGTGACCACGGTAAAGTGTAGCAGAAAAATTAGATACATTAGTAGTAATGTAATGAGAAATAATGGAATATTAGAATAATTAAATTAGAAATAATTTAATTTAAAATTAATGAAAAAATGGGATTCTACTTAATATTAAATGTGAGATATCATTCCTATAATATTTCCTATAATTCTCCGAGAGATATGTGAATTACTCCAGGTGTTCCGCTTTTAACTTTTAGTTCTTTAGAAGCTGTAATGACAATTGCTGGTTAGATGCTCCATTATAATGTTCAAAGCATGATGCAATATTGTTCTCTGTTTTTATCCGTAAACACTCGCCAACTCTATGAATAATTACTGAAAACAAACACCATAAATCGTGGCCTCTCTACTTGTCACGATTGCCATTTATATTGAGTGAATATTTTTTTAAATCCTTTCTGCCAACTGTGCAACATTCGTGAAGAAATGGAGCTCGGCACAAAATGAATGATTTAGACTTACTGTAGTTTCAGTTTTGTTGCTGCTATCTCTGTTCCTTATTCTAATTTTATTGCTTGTTTTTGTCTGCAATTATCTTTTAATGTACCATTAGAAATAAAATAAATAAAATATTTCAAAAGTGTGCCAGACAAACATTGCTCGTTTTTCTCGACTAGTATGCGACAAACCGTTGTTTATACACTGAGAAAATTAGTATGGTCAAAGCTACCAGAGTATGATAAAAATTACCAGGCTCCCAAATCTATGGGAACAACAAAAAAGGTGATAATTTTTATCAAAGCGCTTTGGAAAGGATTTTCCTAAAATTAACAATAAAATATTGTTTTAAAATGTGTGTCAAAAGTTGGTAAGCGTCGTATAATTTAGAAATTTTATCATACCTCCGAACATGGCATAAAAACCATTTATTCTGTTAAATTTATTTTTCAGTTTTGCATTATTTACTAAATGTGTAAAATAAAACTAAATGTGTAGAATTAATTTCGAAAGCAAAAATTTCCAGTAAAACCGTTACCATTTGAATAGACAAATTAGGAAATAACAGGTTCAAATGTTTTTATTTCCAGAATTTCGGTATTTTTTTAAAGAAATTTCCTTACCATACAGTCCGGTTATACCAGAATTCTTCGTTGTGTGATATTTGCTATAAGTGCAGTACTTGTGAAGATGATGAATGTCGGTGGATATGACGAACAAATGACGTCATATTTAGTGGATTGAAATTATTTATGAGATGCAGAAACATTTAGTTTTTCTTCCTCCTGTTTTAGGTGAACTAACAGCTCTTCTGGTAGTCATTATCTATCTATATTATATAAAACGCTAATACGTATGCATCAATAAAACCGATGATAGTTCTTTCGCGTTGGCAACAGTTTTTATTTTTAATTGATAGGAATTGGCACACAAGAGCACGTAGTGAACATCATATGGCTAATCTATATTATATAAAACGCTAATACGTTTTAATTGATAGGCTTCGGCGCGCAAGAGCACGTAGTGAGTATCATATCGTAGTGAGTAATCGGGTGAATTCTCACCAAATTATCAAAAATATTCTCACAAAATTATCTTCATCGAAGCCGATGCTTTACATCCGGAGTTCAGTACTATTTCATATTGTTTTACAACACGTGGTTTTAGCCCTCTGGTGGGAAAGACTTTAAAACAAAACTTACAACAGTTACTTTTCTCAACTGAAATTTAGAATAGTGTGATTAAGAAAAATATGCGAACTGTTTTCAATTTCAAATTAATATTGAAATGCACAGGTTTAGAATTTTCTACAGTGAAAAGTTTTCGGAACTTCAGTGTTCAAAAAAGTATACAAAAGCTAGACGTTAAGAGCGTATCCAATGAGCGAGCAAAGCGAGCATCGGATTGCGAAGCAATACGAAATGAACTGCGAAAGCAGTTCCGGGGGTTGGCGAGCGACAGCGAGCAGGGGGCAAAGCCTCCTAGTTTCTATATAATATCGATTAAAGCTTTTCTCATTATTGTTGAAAACTAGGTTTATTATTCTTTTCAATTTAATATAATATTAAGTTATAATATTAAGTTATAATAATATTTTTTAAAAAGGCCGTTTTTGTCCACACGAGCTCCACTACTCGGGGCTTATGGTCATGCTAGGGGGCTAATGTGGACAAACTTGTATTAATAAGTAAAAATTTATTTTCAACTCAGTAAGGTATATTTGAAGTTAAAATAAAAACAAATTTTAATCTAAACTTTATTGGAGAATAAATATTGATATAATATACCTATTAATTAAAATACTAATTTATAATAGAGCATTTAGACAGACATTTCAAACGTAAATCATTAGATTGAGAAACTATTATTCAATTTGACTTGATAGCGTGGAACCAATTTTAAGTTGAATCAATTTTAATAGCCATAGTTTTAACATGATGAGGAAATGGTCAGAATAAACAACAGACGGTGCTCGTGACTTTGATATATTTCCCCCACTGAAGCAATGAAACCAACTTGTCAGAGGGAAGATGACACTGTTTGTATATATTTTTTTTACTTTAATGTACGGAAAAAGATGATTTAGCAAATTTGAATTGTATTCTTTTAACAAACTTGTTAAAATATCTCCCTTCTCTTAAAACTTTTAAAAAGTGATTCAATATAAAGGTTTCCTATTAAATGGTTTAGATTATAACGAAAAACCATTATATTTGCTAAGGTATATAGACACGCTCTGATTTACAAAATAAATAACATCAAATGATTTACATTTGTAACTAATTCATATTTCTTATATTTTATTTTTTATTTTATTTTATGACCGCCGTTGAACAGTCGACCCAATTTTACGACTACAAATGTTCAACGCCGTAGCCTTGTAATTTTGAACCAATCCAGAAGACAAGGAAACTCCTGGATCGGTACCCCCAGAGGTATTGATTTGTTATGGGAACATGGAGGACTTTGACACTCGACGGATTTAACGTGCATCAGTCACCATTTACTACACGGGGAGTCTTCGACCAGCAGGGACCGAACCCACGAACTCTTGGACATGGGCCCGGCACCCCACTGACCAGGCTATCCCTGCCTAGTAGCGACAATTTAATTTTACATAGATTAACTAGCAGCGTTACATTACAGCCACAAAGAATGGACATCGACAATAACAGTACAATATAAAATAGCTAGCCACGTCACAGGTATTTTTTTTTTAAATTCTTTTTTTTTAATTTTTTTAATTTTTTTTTTATTTTTATTTTTTTTTTAATTTATTTATTATTATAATTTTTTTTTAAACATTTAACATATAACATAAATGGCCATCACGGGTAGCTGAAAAGCTCCGGACTCACTGTCTGTCCCCAGGGACTGGGAGCAGGGTCAGTGGTGAGGCTTGTGTGGTATGTATGTTTTGTTTATGTTGTGTTGCGTGTTTTACCTATTTTTCTTATGAGTAGTAGTTGAGGCAGTGTTTTGGCGGATCATGATATAGATTACTGTTTTTTATTGTGTGTGCGTTTATAGACAGTTAAGCCATCTCTTGTTTGTGTGGATAGAGCTTGAGTTTTTATTATTTCTTTTTTTAAATTTTATTAGCCTCACGGACAACAGCTTGTGTTGACTGACTGCCTGCCAAATGCTTGCTGGTCAGGGGTGGGACCAGAGTGTGTTTCTATGCTGCAGCAATGGTTTGCCTGGAGCCCTGACACCTCAACATTGTATTTGCTGCCAGTATTTTTACAAAGTAAGCTGATATAGCCTGGTTGGTAGAGCGTTTTTTCCATTTTCAAGTTGTCGTGAACTCGATTTTCGCTGGACGAAGACTCGCCATGCAGTAAACGGTGACTGGTGCACGTTAAATAAGTTGGGTCACAAAGTCCTACAACCTCTGGAGGAGCTGAATTAGAGATTGATCGCTCTCTGATTCGGGTTCAACATTACGAGCTATGCATGAATGAATGAATGTATGGGTGCGTCGGCCCTGGGAACGAGCTGTAACGTGTGTGCGGCTGAAGTCGTATTCTTGGCAAACAGATGGCGCCACTGAAAAACAAGAAATGCCCCATGTGCCTTAAATTCGCTTGATTTCACCAAACAGGCTGGCTGGCAATGGCAAGTAGCATTAGAAACAACAACATATTGGAAGTTGAAAAGGGTCAATGTGTATGCGTCCACACTAACCCCACGAAGACACGTGCATAATGTCTAATAATGGTTAGTTAAAAGTATACATAGCAAAAGTTTGTATCAAAAAAGGTAAAAAAAACATATAATTCATAATACACTGGTGTGCAAAACTTAAGCAACAAGTGCGTTTTTTGTCATAACTCTACAAGTAATTATCCGATTGACATAAAATTAGAATATGATGTACATTATTTTGTACTTAAACGATGGTACAAGAATAATGGCGCAGAAATGAATATAAAGCTTAAAGTAGGGTATGGAACAAAAAAAGGCTTCATTTGACCTATAGTGGCGTTACACATGATTGCCTGAAGAAGCGTAAGTACAACAGGCAGATGTTCCCTAGTATGGGATATGCCCTCCCCTTACGGTAATTGTTGCTTGGCATCGTCTCTCCATGCTAAGCACCAGATTATCCAGGAGTTCTTGGGGGTAAACGTCTCCATTCCTCCTTTAATGCATCTTTATCTTTCAGCTGATGTGTGTTACCAGGAGGATACTGTCGTGTCGCAAGACGTCTCCCTAATGCATCCCACACATGCTCTATGGGATTTAGATCTGGAGAGTAAGCTGGTCAATCCATTCATGTGATTTCTCCAGATTCCAGTAGCTCTTGAACATTAGCAGTACGGTGTGGCCGGGCATTGTCATCCATAAAAATGAAGTCTGGTTCAATGGCCTCCCGGAACAGACGCACATGGGGTAGGATTTCCTCATTGCAGTAGCGGTCTCCAGTTACAGATCCTCGGTCGAAGATCTGAAGCTCAGACAGCCCGTTCAACATAATGCCACCCCAGACGACAACTCCAGGACCACCGAAACGATCTCTTTCCGCGATGTTATTGGGATGAAATCGAGCTCCAACCTCTCTCCAGATCAACTGACGTTGAGAATCACTTGTAGCACTAAAATTACTCTCATCTGTGAAGAGGACGCGACTCCATTGATGAGGTGTCCGGGTTTCGTGTTCTCTTCACCACTCTAAACGGTGCCGCAGATGGCTAACTTTTAAAGGTATGCAGCGTTCAGGGCGTCAAGCAAATAAGCCACCTTTGTGGAGGCGTCAGGCCACTGTAAATCTTGATACTTGTCGTCCTGTGGCTGAGCACAGTTGCTGAGATATGGCGCTCGCTGACTGAAAACGGTTTCTTTTCACCTGGAGGATAATGTAACGGTCATCTCTTGGTGTTGTTTTCCTTGGATGGCCACCACCAACCTTCCGAACAGCTATACCAGTAGTTTTAAAGGCATTCCAAGCACGAGAAACAACACTTTTATTGATCCCGAACTCTTCGGCGACACTGGTCACACTACGCCCCTCCTCAAGTTTACCAATCATTCTTCCTCGAGTAAAGTCGTCTAAATGATTTCTTGAAGACATGTTTCACAAAACAAATCACTTGCACTTGCAGCGAATGTCTTTAACTACGGTGCTCTTCATCCTCTTATCACAGCTTTGACCTGCGCGTGCCGACCCACAAGGTTTACGTACACTTGCATCACCTACGACGTTCTATTTCTAAAATTTGCATGCAAATACTCTTTCTACTGAATTATTTGCATATTATACTGCATTTTCATGGCTATCTTATACTTTGTTGGGGAGCTGTGGCCGAAACACCACTTGTTTCTTAAGTTTTGCACAGCAGTGTATATCACCTTTCATTGAAATTTTGGAAATAAAATATGTTAATAAAAGAATAAAGAGAAAATTCAGAGGCTATTTTTTTTCCTAAAACCTTGCTTAACAAATTTCTACTAAATTAACCTCAGTCAGATTATGCAACTACACATGGAAGTGAATATCAATGCTACCAATCTACGATACCTCATAAATGAAATTTGACCAATAAAAAAAAATGTTATTCAAGATGTACCCCATGTTTACACTAGCCCCCTTCTCTCTTAACAGCAAAGTAGAATAAAGAATATAAATATTAAAGGAAAATATCTTTAAATTCGCGATCGCAACGAACAATAGGGGGCGTCGTTGCAAGAGACGAATACCTGCGATTTCTATATGAACAGTCATTCAGTTAGTCTGAAGACGTCTTGAATGTAGCGTGTAGCATTGTAACGTTCCTACTTTATTGTTGCTTATTAAATTTAAAAAAGAAAAATGTTTGATATTCTTTCTTAAGCAAACGAAAACAAAATGGTATCGCTTTTTCCTTTTTTTTTTTTAAGAAGGAGCATCCAAAACAGAAGAAATGCATTTTACCTTAATACACTCATCTGTAACAGTATGCGATAGCAAAATCGGAAGTTATCAGTTGCAAGTTTGTTGATAATAGAAGTTAAAAATTATTGAGACATTTTTCTTCAAATGTTCGGCGTGTTCTGAATCTGAAAGATATCCCAATATTCTGGAGAGTTTTTTCAAGTTCTTCGGCTTTTCCTTAGGGAAATTTTGCTTTTTATTTGCTGCTAAGAAAATGGCGTAGGATTCTGCAAAATGATTTCGATGGAACTAAATGAAAACGTGATAAATTAATGTCTGATACTTTCAGGCTCCCGCTAGAGGGCGTACTCGAGCGTTGTGATCGCGAATTAGGGATACAAAAATATTTTATTAAAAAAAACACTTTAATTACTTTTATTAATTTTATGCTGATGACAACCAAAAAAATAAAGAAATTGAAGTGGAAAAAGTGCGATTTTATTATTTTTATCATGCTTTACATAAGAATGATTAAAAATTTTCAGTAAAGAGATCTATATTGAACAATATATTTAGTTCTATTTCAATATATGTATTTAAAACTTTTTAAAGATTTCAGTTCAAAACACAGCCATCCACATAATCAAACAATAAATTTTTTTTGTTGATATTTATGCATTATAATTTGTAATAGAGCTGATAGCATAGCATAAAAAATTTTTACTTCTATTGATACTGAATGCTTTTGGAGGATAATAATATCCGCTTTTTTTGAGGTACCTTTGGTGGTCTAGTATTAGAGTGGTTGTAGGTTTTAATGCTCCAAACCTTTGGTGAACAAAGAAAGATGTCATGAGTTTACAGTGCATTCATTATTTCATGAATATAAACAGTGTATAAAAATGGTCAATTAAGTACTAGATTCTGGTGTCGATCTTTATCCTTAGAAAATTGACCCTGAAACTATGATTTAACAATTGAAATATTCGAAATTAAATATTTATAAAATATTCCACTCCCAACAACCAGTTCAATAATATTCTAATTGACAAAATGTTTTAAAATTTTGAATACAAGAGAAATAATATAAAAATGATGAATGATTATTTATAAAAAGAAGAATAAGGAAAAGCTTTCAATTTGTCAATAAATTAGAAATATTTTAAAAACATGAGAAATAGAGTCCAGTATTTTGTTTCAATTGCAGTATTTTGTTTCATATTGATTTTTAGAAAACTAAATCCATAGTAAAAATGTGTTGTGTTTTTCACAACAAAAATCAATTATAGAACACAAAATATTTTGATGAAAACTATTACGGGATAATAACTTTATAAAAAGAGCTGTTTTTCGTGTTAAGTTTATTGAATACTTAATCAATGAAAACATAAAAGCATGTTTATCTTTTTCATAACAATCTACATTGCTTAAATTATTGTATTTAAAGTAGTTTTTTTTTTTGGAAATTAGCATTTGTGACACACTTTTCTAATATATTAGACAGCGGTGAGACAAGATAACTTCTCCTAATTTATATGGACAGCATTTGTAATTGATTTAGTTGCCAAATTTTAAAAATTATTTTAATAAACTTAATTTCAAAAATGGTAGCTTATTTAAAGAACAAATGTTTTGAATATCACATTTAAATAAAATAAAAAGTTATGGAAAAATATCTTACGTACAGTGCGCAAAATGAAAAACGGACCACAATGAATAACTTTTGATCTAATGAACTCTTGAACTTTTGATCTTCACTTTCTTGAACTCAATAGTTCGAGAGGGTGATCTCAAATGTGCTAAGTAATAAGTGCAGACGATATATTAATTTACGAAATCAGACACAAAAACGTAATTTCTCAGAATAAGGATACCTGTTTTTCGATGGAATCAGATTTCTGACCCTCAAAATACCGCAATATCAAATATGGTAAATAGATCAAAATACCTCAAAATATGGTAACCACAATCTGGGAAATATGGTCCCCATAGTTTGATCAGGAGAGCTGTCCTAATTTTGGATCCCTAAACGTTAATTTTACTTTTTGTGTATTTCGCCATATCACGAGAACTTTTAAAGCGAATTAAAAAATGCTTGCACGCACATATTAAACTCGTTTATATAAAGATAGACAAACTTTAGTATATTTTTATTATTTCTCATTATTTTGTTAAATAATAGTGGAAGAAATCTGGAATTGTAAGGTACAATTTTTTTTTATATCATTTTAAAGAATGAAATTTTACGTGGCAGAATACAAAATTTTACGAAATCGGATGAATAGTTTTTGAGAAATCAAATTTTAAATATACGAATTTTTTAAAATTCGATTTTTCAGGGACTATTCAACCGATTTTGCTCAAATTTTATATTTTCCCATCTAAAATTACATACTTTAAGACTATGTAAAAAAATTATAAACCTTGCAGTTGTAAACTCATATATTTTGGGGGTCAAAAATCCGAATCCGCCAAAACGAGGATATGTTATTCAGAGAAAGTACGTTTTTGTTCCTGATTTCGTAACTTAAAATATCGTCTGCACTAATTAATTAGTATATTTGAGGTTACCCCTTTGAATCACTAAGATTGAGTCCTAGACAGTGAAGATAAGATTCATAAAATAAAAAGTTATTGAGTGTGGTTCGTTTTTTTTTATTTTACGCATTGCGCAACGAAAAATTTATATTTTGGTTAAAGTTATAACTGAAATTTTCTGAATCGTCTGGTTTTTCTCCCTTTTTTTTAAGAAATAAAACATTGTATTAAGGTAATGTTCTTGTTTTATTTTAAGATTTGTTTAGTTTGAACGCTTACCGTTGCGTTGGACACGTGGTTAGCTACCAGTTAGCAGTGCAAAGTTGATTTTAATGTCAGCAACAACCCTTTATCTTAAAGCCCAATAAGGCTTATAAATGATTAACAAATAAACCATGCAAGATTGAAATTATTTTGAATTTATCTAAGCTAGCTTAGGTGCTATTAGGTTCACATTACGCTTGTATAAATAAATATGGTTCATAAATAAATATGACACTTTTTAGCTTTGTAATTGCATTTTCATAGGGTGCAGAGTGACTCGTATGGTGTTTTTGACTGTAAGTTTAACAGAAGAATACGAAAGTTATTATTATTTTTTTAATTTCAGCATACTCCCAGCACGAAATTCTTTACATCATAGTAATGTCAAATTTCTTAGTCTTGTAGTTTTTTAAAGCAAAGCAAAATGTAACATAAATTTTAACACCCAGAACAGCAGCACCGTTAGTTACGGTTTTTTAATATAGAAATAAATAAATAGTAAGAAACAAAACAAATGAAAGAGATTTTTGCTCGATGTCTTAGGTAGACATCTTGTATATATCCTTAAAAAAAATTTATAAATATTAAGTGGAGAAATATTAAAATACTGACATGAAAATATTAAACAAATAAGTTCGAAACTTTATTAAATTTGGTAAACATCGTATTGGCGAAACATCGGGTAAACATCGTAAAAAAACATTTGGTAAACATCGTAAAAAAACATCGTATTGGCGAAACCTTTTTCCTATTATTTGATCAGCGTCTTAGATACAGATGAAGGAACATCGGCTCTCTCTCCTTCGCTCCCACTCTCTCTTACCTAAAAAAAAAAAAAAAAAAAAAAAATTAATGTTTATTGAGAAACTTTTTATAAGTTAATGAATGTTTCAAAATAAAAAATTTTTGTGCTGAATCATATAAATATTTTCGAACTAAAAAGCATTATACCAACTTAAGACGCGATCCTTGACTCCGCTAAGTCCAACCGAGTACATGCGATATACGAGCTCGTAAATTCTGTGGAATAGAAAGTGCTGTGGTCGGTCACTAAGGAGTACCATAGGCACAGGGATATGGAGAAAATTTCCCTCCTCTACACATCTATGTTTAAATTGAGGAAGTGGCCTCAAAAATGAGATCCCCTCTGCGGAGGATCAAAACTGTGATGACGTATCTTCGGATAATCCTCAGGGATGTTTCCCAGACCGTCGCTAATAGCCCATTGTGCAGCTCAAATAAAGTATCTATATACTTAAGACAACTTTAAAATCATATAACTTTTTTTATAACTTATACATTCTCACATTTATTTTATTCTTATTTTATGTTTATATACACTGAGTGACCAAATTAGTATGACCACCCCTTCAGTCGTCTGCTTCCATACCCTATACGGCGCAATGTGCGTCGAACAGTACGTTCAGAGACGTTCACAGTTGCTCCTTGATTAAGATCACTTGCAATTTGTCGCACTGTTGCTCTCCTGTTGCGCTGCACAACCCTGGCCAGCCTTCTCTCTGATCGAGCATTCAGTACCCTGTGACGACCACAAGTCTGACGTTGAGATCCGGTTTTTTGCTTGATTGTCCATTCTTTGTACACATTAACAACTGCTGCTCTAGAACACTTCACAAGTGCAGCCGTTTTGCTGATGCTCGTTCCGACACATCTCGCACCCACAATCATTCCACGTTGAAATTCAGTTAAATCACTTTTCTTTCCCATATCTGAGCAAGCAACACAGTATAACTGATGACTCACTTGTCCAGCATTCTCGAGTTATGGTTATCTTGCCCTCTAGCGGCAACGCTGTGACGCAATAACTCATTTGCATAAAACTCTGAGGTGGTCATAATAATTTGGCCACTCTGTGCATTTCAAATTGCAATTAAGTGGCTTTTTAGCAACGACTTTTTTTTAATGCTGGAGCTATTTTTGAGTTCTTTTTTTATTTTCATAAGCAGAACAGAAAATAATGTTCAGATAAAGAATTAATTTTGAAGCAACAAATAATTAGAAAAAGCAACCTCAGCTAAGGAAAGACTCATCAAAATTTGATAGATCCCAACCATTAATCCCAACCAATCTCATTAATTTCCCAACTGCATTCCAACGTAGTTGTAAGGATAAGATTACTGTCTTCTGCCTCATTAATCCTTTGACTCAAAATTTGAATTTTTAAAAACATATTTCTTTTTGTACTTTTAAAAATAATTTTGTATTAATTTAGAAGACAACAAGGGAAAAATATTTTATTTGGCATTTTTTATGTTCATAAAATGCGGCATGAAACACCTGTGTCTTTTTCTGCATTAAAGATAAAGTCTTCCAAACTCGGCTAACTTCCAAACAATAATTTTTCAAATTTGCAGTTATTTAGATCCGAGAGAAACAGTTTCTTATGATTGAAATCTCTGTAATTTGCAAAATTAATTATTGAAAAATTTTTGGAATATGAATGAATGTTTTTAAGAATTCCTTTTTTTATTTTACACTTTAGTTCTAATATGATTTTGATAATCAAATAGTAAATTTTTTCCTTATTAAAAAATGCCAAAATATATTTCTACTTGTAATTGGAGTGTCAGAAAAAGAATACATGAAAGAGACACCGATGCTCTATCTACGTCAAAGGGTTAAGTCTACAGGTGATGTAAATTATTCTTTATCTACAAAACGTCGAATTGAACATCTTCAGTGACTACGATTTTCGAAGATAATTGTTTGTTTGTTTTTCTAAATCAATTTTGTATACTTTGAATGAATACATATTTAAAAGCATTTTTTGAAAAGTTAAAACTGATAGAAATGACAAACATAAGGAAACAAACACTTTGTTTCTACGTACAATGCGCTAAAAAAACGGACCACCCAGAATAACTTTTGATCTAATCATCAGATATTCACGATCTAGAGCTAAATCTTAATGTTTCTTGAGGTTGACGTCAAATATGCTAATTAAAATTATTAAATGCTAATTAATTTTAAGTTACAAAAACATACTTTCTCTGAAAAAAAAATTTCTTTCAGATGGACTCGAAATTTCTGACCTCCTGTACCTTCATGTCTGATTTCGTAACTTAAAATACTGTCTTCAAATATTTGAGGTCAATCTCTCGAGCCAATCAGATTGAATGCTAGAGCGTTAAAATACGATCATTAGGAACAAAAGTTATACTGGGTGGTCCGTTTCTTTTTAGCTCTGTACATGTAAATGTAGCACGCTTTCATTGCTATAGCGTTAATATCGTCAATTTTTATCTCTTTTACTTAAAATATCACAGTACGCATATTACTCATGAGGTTTCCATTGCACATAATATATTTTCATTGGATTTAAAATTATTGGCTTACACAAAATAATAACAACAACAACAATATAGTAAAAATGATACTAAACCACAGAATTTAAAGCTTTCTTTCTTTTCATATGCCACAATATCGTTAAGAATAATTTTTTTAAAAGTAAAACTCTAACTTGTAACCGAAGTGGATTATAAATTTACATGCTGATAAATTTTTAAATAAACCGACAGAAAATTAAAAATTTATTCGGAAAAGAAGTTAGCAAATATTTACGAAGAGTAGTTTTACTTCAACTATATTGTTTTGTCCATCAAAATTTATTTTCTATAATATTTTTAATATTTTACTCCACAAAAATAGTTCGGGAAAATATTTTTCTTTTACTATACAGCTAATATTTTTTTTAAGAAATTTTTTTTCCAGATCATCATCTTTGGGCCCCTCCACTGAGCAACGGATGCCACATATTAATTTAGCATGCAGATACTTTAAATATTTTAACAGCTAATAAATTATTAATTTGTTCCATTGTGCTTTTGTTTTGATGAAAGGAAATATAATTTCCATAACAACAATGTAACTAGATTAATAATTGAATAAAATATCAGATTATTTTTAAATATAAAAGTTATAATCTTCTATATTATATAAAACGCTAATACGTACGTATGTATGTATCAATAAAACCGATGATATTTCTTTTCTCGCGCTGGCAACAGCTTTTATTTTTAATTGATTGGATTCGGCGCGCAAGAGCATGTAGTGAGCAACCAGATAACAATTACCTGAGTGAGCATTATCAGGTTGTTCAATTCAGATTCATGCACTGAAAACATGACAATATTTAACTTAAACTCAATTAGGAATTAATTAATTAAAGTGAGAATGCTTTAAAAGACAGCTGTTGAATTGATATTTTACTACTAGGAGCTACCTAAACGTCTAAAAAACGTTTAAGTGTTTGTATTGAATGCATTGAATTTTTTTATATTTCGCGTTTATTTATGCATTGAATTTTCACGCTTTAAAATGCAGAATATTTGTGGAGCAATATTTGATAATTTATTTTGCTAATATGTTTCTTATTTAGCTAATGTTTTAATTTTTTCACCATGTACAATATAAATAGCTAATATACTCTTTTAAAAGCCAATAAGAACATTGGTAGAATTCTTCTACATAAGTACAATACTATGTCTTTGATGATAAAATACTATGTCTTTGATGATAATATATTATGTCTTTGCGCTAGAACATTGTGTTCATTGGCGAGCGAGCGCAGCGAGCCATGGTTCACGGCGTGAACCACATTCTCGGGGGTTGGCGAGCGTTAGCGAGCAGGGGGCGGAGCCTCCTAGTGATCATTTAAAAGGCTAGTTCTAGTTAAATCTTTCTTTTTAGAAAAGCTTGAATACAAGACGCATGCAATAATATTTTTTGTTTCAAGCAGTTTACAATATTTATGCCACCATATTACGTCTCGGGATTTGTTTTTATTTATTCGTATAATTTTTTCAAATGTTATTTGGCAGCATATTATTGATTTACTGATTCTTGCCCTTTTTGCATTAAATAAAGGGAACGTTTGCAACAAAATATATTTAAAAGTATTTTAAATTTGAGAAATGTTGCAGTTACACGAAACCTGTGAAAATTGTTATATCCTGATTTAGTTATTTTGTAATGACTTTATGCTACTTTGGTTATGTCCATAGAATGTTTATTGTGCAATTGTGATCACACAGAGAGAGCATAAGCTGGGCAGAAGTGAGTAATCTTTGTCGATCGATCTCTATTTTAGTATTTAGTCGAAAGCGCTTTTTTTCACTAATTTTTATATTACGAATTTATTTGACGATTTTTGATTTATATCACGAATTTATTTGCTTTACTAGAATTTATTTGTTTATGCAGGTTTTCCTATTGCAATTCACTTATTTCAACTTTTAATAGACTTAATTATAGCCAAAATTTTAACCTTTTTAAAGAGATATCAGTTTTAGAAATTTTATCTGAAGATTTTATACTATAGCACATTTCTAATAGGATTAACGAATTGCATGTCATTTAATTAAATTCAAATTTATTTTAATGGCTTAGTATTTACTAAAAAGATGTAATTTTTTTAGAAAACAAATATGTTGTTATATGGATTTGAATGATTGTTTCGAATTCTTAGAATTTTGTGCATTTGCAATGTACCTAAGTTAGTAGCGAGCGAAGCGAACTTGGTTTGCGAAGCAAACCCTATAAGATTGCGTAGCAATTTTCGGAGTTTGGCGAGCGTTAGCGAGCAGGGGGCGCAGCCCACTAGTATATTTAAAATATACGTTAAATATCTCTTACAATAGGTCCAGGAACCATTCGTCTTGGTCCATTCGTCCAACCATAGGTCCATTCGTCTGCAGAAATATGTAATTTTACATCATTTAGTACCAGTTTGTCAATGGTTAAATTTACTGCGCAAGAGCCTAATGATTTTCTCAACCCCCCAACTCCTCGTATAATCGTAACATCATTATTATGCGTATTATAGACTCCTATCTCTTTAGAGAATGTGTATTTAATCATTTATATGTCGGCAGCTGTATCTATTAAAGCACTTGTAGCTATCCCATGTACAAGAACTGTGTTACTAGTAGTAAGATTTTCAATGGGTGATAACGTTGAAACGTTTACTGACGGTTTGTTAATTTCCTTTGGACAACTTTTTGTGCCGTGTCTTTCTGTGCGACAAAATGTACAAAATTTTGGACTCTTTGGCTTAGAGCATTCACGTGAATAATGTCCTTTTTCAGAACAATTATAACATATTATGGATTCTAACCCTTTGATTCCAATAACTTGCTCATTTCTTTTTACTCCAAATTGATCACATAGAGAGGGCATCTGAGAGTTATTTTTGTACAACTCTTTCAGTTCAATATAATCGTCCATTTTATTCACTAACATTGGCGACTTCAGCAACGACCACTCACTGACATAATATTCTTGAACTACTGCTGGTACACTTTGCTTAATTCTGTCTGATATAATTAAATTTTTTAAATCTTCCATTGTTTTTATATTTAAACCTTTTATCCATCCATCAAAAAACGTTTCTAGTTCATAATAATATTCTCACCAAGTACTATCAATTTTAATTTTATGAGAATAAAACAACAGTCTAAATTTTTCAGGACTAAATTTATATCGTTTTAGGGGTAGACTATATTTGAGGGTGACCCTTGATTTTCACCAAGTTGTGATCGCAATTGAACGCCAAGCTAGGTGATGTTAAAACCCAATCGTGATTCTGATTGATTTAGACTTTAGCGTTATTTTTAAATGCTCAATGGTATATGTATATGTAGTTCCACGTTGGATACCGACTGGTAAGGTTACTTTTGCTTCGGGTCAATAAGATCGAAGGTATGTGGACAGTTATAGAAAGGGACTTTAGAAAAAAATGCCACCGTCAGTCGGGCACCACAGACGCCATTTTCGATTCATATTTCGCCGAATTTATGTGGCGATGGAGGTACACAGATTCTATTCATGATAACTTTAGACAGTATCTAACTGCTATTAGAAAATTCTGTGCACCTAAATCTGAGGATATTCAAGCTTAATGAATAATTGAGCTGTTTTTTATTTTTCTTTCTGTGCTTACTCCATTAATTTTTGTTTTGATTCAAAATGCATTTTATTGGGTTTATTAATTTTGCCTATATTGGGATCATTGTAATTTTATAAAGTTTTGGCCGATATTTTATTGAAATTTTCCAATATTTTATTGAAATATCATTATGTATTGGCCGCCATTCCGGTTACCACGGTGTTCCGCACAAACAGGAATGGCGCCAAACATAAGTCACCAATTTCGCCAGGGGGCACCCTCAAGTATATTTTTACCGAAGAAACTTACGTCGTAATTTTTCGAATCAAAGTACCTGAACTGAGATTGCCAGTCTATTTTTGTTTTTGGCGAATCAATAGGTAAATAAGTGCTAACGTTCCCAATTTCCAATTTTCTTATTTCTAATTCATGCTTTCGCATAGCTTCTTTCTCAGCAGTGGCGACTTCTGCTTCTCTCTTTGCATTTAAATTGAATATCATTCCTTGTAAAAAATCCTCATCATAGTTTTTTCTATTTAAAATCAAGTTTTTTAAATCTACAACCTTAAAAGCATCGTGTACTTCTTCGCCAAGTTCCATTGCAATAACCTGTAACGCTGACATACGTACTATAGATAAGTATAAATAAGACATCGTAAATTAAGAAGGAAAAGAAACATCAACAACAAATTACTGTTTTTTTATTCCACTTCTGAATTATAAGAGATATTTAACGTATATTTTAAATATATCTTTATTTAATAGTATTCGAATCTAAACTAGACATAGAAACATAATAATTCAAAACAATATTCACGCACGTTGCAACAAGTCATAATTAAACTCTAATACTTATGCTTGCCCTTAAAACATTTAGTTGCTTACACATGTTGCATGTACTTTTTACTATAAATGAATTATGTATGTGTTTCCATGTGGCGCAGCTTTTAAGAAAATACACATTTTACTACAGTTTATGATTCATTAATAATTAATAATTTATAAACTATTCAAATATAGAGGGTGGTTTTAAAACTTGATGTAAAAAAGTAAATTAATTCTTGTAATTGAAAATGTAAAGGCAGGTAGTGGTGACATAAATAGTCAGATTTTACGCAGGAATTTAGATGCGGAAATGTAGCGTTAAAGCGGTAGTACTTAAAGTAGTATTAATCACAAATAAGTGAAAAGACAAATTTCTCTCGTGAAAAAATATTTACAAACAGTCTACAACAGCTTACTATGAAACAGACGACAATAAATTTAGAATCAATTACAATATTTAAATTGCTACTCGAAAGAGGAACAACCAACAGCTATACGAGTTTCACAGCGGCGGCACATGGATTAGCGTACATTAGCAGAAAACTACAGGCATGTCACACACATTTCCAGCAGTAGCAGACAATTGGTCAACCAGATCTTTTTTAGATGTTACGAGAAAATCATATGCGATGCTTTTCATTTAACCTTAACAGAAAAATATCCAAGTAGATCAAATCTGGACCACGTGTGGGCCAAGGAACCGGTTCCTGCGCAACCGTATGGATGAATTGCATGTCGACAAACTCCACATTGGTGTAATGATGCATGTTGCTTGAAATCCGTTCGAAAATAAAGATTCAAGTAAACGAATCGCTTTTATATGCCAAGTTGAACAGTGACCTCTACTTGCTCATAGCAGAATTTCTAGCACATATTCTTATATGAAACATGCTTTTTGAGTTTCACTCAGCCAGTCTTTACATTTTTGACAAATCGTTTTCAACCGCCCTATATAATCAGAGCAGTTTAAAATGTCATCCTAACACGGAATTTTGGAAATATAATCATAATTGTTTTCTATATTTATTGTATTGAATATTCGTATGTTTTAAATATTGGCATTCGATTTTGAAAAAAAAATTATGTTTATGAAGGAATATTCAGAAGAGTTTTTAAATGTAAACAATGTACGCATGTAGTTATGAGTTTAGTGTAACGTTGTTTTGAATTCTAAAATGTTTTTTTTTTCGGTACTATGTTTTTAAATTAGTTATGCAATAACAAATCATTGAATTATTTTCTACTTTATTTCTAAGAACATTCTTTAATCATTAGTCAATGACTTTCTTTAAAAGAAATTTGATTACTACTTCTACTATTGAAACCAAAAATTTAGCGCTAGTTTTTTAAGCTTTTATTTTATTTATTTATTCATTTGAAAAAAAATTTTTAGTCAACTAAGCAAGATTTAAACTTCTGACTTATATGCTTGTTTATTAAATTTAAATATCGTGAAACGGAGTTGTCTTCTTAGAAGTCGAAATATTCTGAAACATTTAATAAATATCCATAATTAGTTATCCTTAAAAAAACATGCATTGTCTAAAATGTTTTATTTAAAATATTAATAGTTTTTGAAGAAAAATAATTAAATCGTGAGATTAAGTAATATTTAAGTGTAAGAAATTTTCAACTTCGACATGAAAAACTTCAAAAATTTAAGAAAGAAAAAAAGTTCTTCAAATAAATATAAATAGTAATGATTGTGACTTGTGTTTTGAACATTTATGGGGCTCTGTAATTTCACATTTTCTCAAATAAATTACGCTCTGAATACGCATGATTATTGCGTGTTCATACGCGTGAATTATGCAAACTGTTTAGCAGTTATAAAACTGTTTAGCAGTTATAAAAGTTTAATTTAAATGCTGACTTATACCACTTCATTTGTGGATTTCTAGAAAACAGAAGTTTATAAAAATTAGCGTACTAATTTTTTAAAGTTATTCTTCGAATAAAAGCTTCCCAATAAAACACGTTATTGACAGTAAAATTACATAAAAATAATTTTAGTTTCATTTTTCAGTGTTTAGAAAGGATTTAGAACATATTATGGAAATAATAATGGTAATTTCGTGTGCCATTTATATGAAATTTTAAAATGTTTTTTTCATTCTTTCAATGACGATTTTGAATATTCACTTTCAATTTAATTCAATCAGCTAATTTTTGAAGAAATAAAATTTTCAAAACTCCTTTCGAAAATAGTATAAATAAATAATTTTTTAAAAAGGTTTCCTTGTCTACAGCCTGATATTGCTTTTGTTGAATCATCAAATTAAATTTGATCAATCGTTTGAACTAATATTAAGAATAAAAACTACTCCAGAGAAACTTCTTTCAAACACGAGCACTTGAAAGATGAGAAAATTATTTTGAAAGCGAATGAACATTTCTAGATAATTGGAAGTCATGATGAATTAGTTAATTTAGTGAGTACTATACAATGAAGATATCTAGGAATAATTTTAAAGATGAGTGATTTACCTGTCACTGAATGAATATTTCGACTAACTTGAGAATAGAAGAGAAACTAATAATCTCGATAATTGTTGACTGTCTTTTAATTTCCTTCAAATAAAAGGAAGAATGCAAAGCAGTATGATTAATTTTATATCGCGAGAAAGAATTAAACTTCAAAATAACTGCAGAAGAAAGTACTTCTATAAATTCCTCTAAAAAATGCTTTTTTTTAAAACCATTTTCAAATGAATTTCAATACTTTACGTATCGTAGATTTAATAGATGGATCGTAAATTGTGCCTTCATAATTTTTTTAAGATGTTTCTTTAAAGAGTTCACATGGAAATAGTGAAATTAATCTAATGCTGAAGATATATACAAAATACCACTCAGAATAATTTCGTGACAAAATATTTCCCCTCTTTTTTCTAAAAATGATTTTATTTTAACATAAGTAAAGATGTCTATTACAGATTACTTGTAACTTAAATTGAAAAAGAGAAAATATTTAATTAAGAAAAAATTTCCAACGGAAATTTATCCCATTTCTTCGTAAGAGTACTGAATTAATTAAAAAAATGAATGAATACATTGTAATCAATTTGAAAACAAGAGATACTGTTCAACATGATGAAAGCAAGAACATAGATGAAAACGTTCCAAAGAAAATAAGTACAAAATGTGCAAAAAACACAAATAAATATTCCAAACAAGGGTGCTTTCAACCGAATAAGCAAAAGTGTACTTTAAAGTTATCTCCTAGTTCTCCTGATCAGGACTCAAAAGATTCATCAATTCAAGCCTTATCGAAAATCAGAAAGGCAGACACAAAAGTTAGAAAATTTACTTGGTTTTTATTACTGTTTTTAGGAATTGGTGGGTGTGTTTATGAGATTCAGAAATTCTTAAAAGTTTATCTGACTTTTCCTATTGTCATTACAGTAGAAGATGAATATGAGTCGAAACTGAAATTTCCAGCCGTTACTGTCTGCAACTTGAATCGACTGAAAACTGTGTATGATAACTGCGCAAACCTTGACATCATTAAGCGTTGTGATTACTTTGATGCAGATTCTAGGCAAGGATTCATGCCTTTTTTTGAACGACGAAAAATTATTTCCTGCTCATACTTTCGAAATCAAACAGTTTTTAACTCAAAAAGAAACGAATCAGCTTCTTTTTCTCGTTACATGAAAATGGATCATAAAAACCGAAGATTTGCTGGACATCAAAAAGCAGATCTAATCAAACATTGTGTTTTCAACATGCAGTTATGTTCTCAAGACGACTTTATTCATTTCCAAAGCTTGCAATATGGAAACTGTTTTACATTTAACAAAAGTGATTTAGAGTCGACATCAATAGGGTACGAAAGTGGTTTGGAATTACTTTTGAATGCAGAGGCAGAACAGTATTCAACTACTACATCTAGCCCGGCAATCGGTGTAAGAGTATCGATTCATAATATTTCAGAAGCCCCGAAACCGGAAAAAGATGGAGTAAATATCAGTCCTGGTTTCGAAACTTCAATTGCTTTGACACAATATAAAATCGTACGTCTACCATCGCCATTTAAAGATCACTGTGTCAATTACTATATGCATAATTACTATAGTAACCGAGCTGAATGTATAAAAATGTGTCTCCAAGGACAAAGTTTGAATACTTGTGGTTGCGTGGATCCTTCTGTCATTTTAATTTCAGATTTGAAGCACTGCGACTTTTCAAACAAAACAGACGTATGTTGCTTAGATGGTGTACAAAACCAAATCTCTGGGAATGTTTCCATTTGTGATTGCCCTTTATCTTGTTATTCGACCTCATACCATAGAGACATATCAATAGCTGCTTTGCCAATCAAATCACGTTTATTTGGTAATGGAACTAGTTTATTAACGAATTTCAGGGACAATTATGCCGTTTTGAGAGTATTTTACAAAACTTTGTCTCACCGTACGTACAAGCAGTTACCCATGTTTCGTAGTCCTGAAATATTTAGCTGCTTAGGTGGTGCTATGTCACTTTGGCTGGGTATTTCAATATTTTCTTTTTTCGAAGTCGCAGATATTTTAATTGTCTTTTGTCGTTGTGCATCTCATACCGTTGTTAAAATATTGCACAATCTTTAAATTTTATACCTACAAACTAACAAAATTCCTGCTGTTTATTGATTGGACGTCCTAAAACTCACTGGTGGTTTTAAAAAAGATTTTAGAACAAGAAAACAAATGAGTTTAGAAAACAATTCACGTGAGAGAGCATAAATTAGAATTTCTGGCTTTAATTAAAAAAAATTTCAACAGATGGATGGCGTTATGGGACGGTTTTTGGATAACACGATTTTTTGATACATTTACTATTAGTATGTAATTTTTAATTGGCTTTCTTTGATTTTTATAGAGATCGTCTCTAGCGCCATCTGTCAAAAAGTTTTGAACTAAACACAGTACTCTGTGAAGTTGTTATGCGAACTTTTTGTCTTGTTATATGAATTTATTGCTAGAGTTGTTCCTTTTATCTTTACCGTTTTCTTGTTTAAAATATTCTTGTTACAACTACTAAGCAGCTATACTCAAATTACAGGTTAAGAAACGTCTTTGCGTATAATATTATAATTGTTATTTGTAAAGCATTTTCTAGTTTCAAAAGTTCTTAAAATAACGTTCCTTCAGCTAACTATTTCTTAATTCTGTTTTATTTATAGGTTTTACATATATTTATCTCGTTATATCTTGAAGAATTTTTAAAAACCTATCTATTTAAGTGTAACTTTTTTATATCTTTTTGCTTCAAAATATTCAATATTTATTATGCCTTGTTATGAAAGTTTTTAACGTTTCTTTGCCTGCTGTATTTGTAAAATATTGTCTAGACTAAAAAGTTATTGTCTAGGCTTAAAAGTTTTTAAGCAAGTAGTTGTTCATGCGGTGCAACGTCAGTTTTCTTATCTTTCTCCTATATCTTTTAAGTCATAGATATTTTAGCCTCTCATAACATTTGAAGCAAGATCTTTAAAATAAATAGTGTGTTTCAAGTGTAAAAAAGTGTAAAAGTGTATAAGTGTAAAAAATGAATACATTTAGTATAAAATTTATGCAAGCCTGAAAATATTTGTTACTAACGTGATTCATCGTATTTTCAAATTTGATGATTTATAAATTGAAATAAGCATTCATCACAATAAACAAAAAGCTTTGAACCAAATTTTAAGGACAGTCCCTGAAATAAAAAAATACCAGTACCACAAAAAGTTATTTTCAAGAAAATGTTTATATTTTGCACAGTTAGGTTTTTGCAACGCCATGAACAATATTGCATTAAACTTTTTATCAACTAATAACATCATTACAGAACACGTTTTATTTTTTGGTGCGTGCTGAACATCTTATATAAAAAATTCTTCAATTCTTTTTTCTCTATTGAAATATTTTAATAGAAAATGTCAAGCCGTTTTTATTATCTTATTAACCAGAGTTTTGCAATTCAACCAATAAAAAATAAGAAGAATCTATCAGAATTACCTTTCAAACTTAATAATGTTTACTTTTTCTAAATATTTACTACAGCTCACGATATTATAAACATGTTGTTCAGATAAACATTCATGAAAATTGCAACTTATGTTCAAGTTTATTTTTGTTTCAAAGCTAAGTGTCGTCCTGTAGGCGATTGTCACATGGAATAATGAAATTTTGTTCTTATTATCTATCTGAAACTCACTATTTTTTGGAGAAATAAAAACAAGTTAGTTTTAAATTAAAAATACTTAGAAGCTATGTACACTGAGAATTTTGTGCTATGAGATAAATAAAGTTATATAAATGAAGAGAAACGAAATTCACAGAAAATCACGGAGAAGTAAGTCCTATCTTTTTAAACTACCGACATTAAGATAGTTTAAATTATAAACTATTAATGAAACTGATGCGGAGAAAACTGTGATTATAGATTTAAAACTATCCTTGAAAATAAAATTCGTTTGTAATAGTTTTTTTGCCTTATAATAACAATTTATCATTAGAGCTTATATGATTTTTAATGGAGTAAATTTAATTAATGAATACAAGATTCAGTGAAGGTTAAAAACAACTATATAATTAAAATGATGCAGATTTGCCATATGCTTAAAATTATGATTATTGAATATTGATGTTTTTTATAAGGCAAGAAGAAATATTTTCTGATAGTAAAAAAAAATCTTAAACTTGTAGAAGTGAATTATATTGAATGATTTGAAAGTGAAAATTGGATACAAGAAGAAAAATTTTAAATTGAAAAGCAATAGCACTGAAATATTTCGGTCACTAATCTGCTGAAGTTTCTGATAAGTAAAATAAATTATATTTATCCTAAATACTGCAATATAAGAAAAAGTAATTTTTGAAACAACAATGAAACAGAATTTGAAAAAAATAAGCAACTATCTAATGAATGCTGATTTTGAAGAACAAAACTCCATTCAATTTAAAAAACGCCAAACAAGTCTATCTAGTTCGTGGCACGACATAATCCTTGAATACATTTCAAAGAAATCACAAACTTATTTCAACAAACACAAAACACTAAACTTCATAAGAACTTGGTCCCTCAAATCAAGTTATAACTCCCTGTTACGAATTTTTAAAGAATCACCGATTTACTTCTTTTCGCGAATTGGAAAGTCAAATACAATTGGAAGAAAAACTATTCGGATCCTGTTTTTATTGATTGGAACCATTGGATGCATTTATGAAGCTGTCAGAATAGTAAATATTTATTTAAAATATTCTATTGTTATAAATATAGACGAAGAACATTTTTCAAGTATGGAATTTCCTGCTGTAACTGTATGCAATCTAAATCGAATGAGAAAAATATTTTCACATTGTTTTAATAATGATACAAATGAAAGTGGCTGTGACGAAAAAGATAACGAATTAGAATTTATAGGTGAAAGTATGTTTATATCGGAACGACGGAAGTTTGTCACATGCTCCAGTTTCACAAATCAAACTTTAAACAACGTCACAACGACACTTTTAGATTTCTTTTCTTAGTATATGAAAATGGATGAAAATAAGTGGCGGCTTATAGGACATCAAGAATCCGAAATGATCCTTCACTGTGCATATGATTATCAGTTGTGTTCCACTAACGATATCTCTTATTTTAAAAGCTTACAGTATGGAAATTGCTACACATTCAAGAGACCAGGATAACCAACGTCTTTAACTGGTTGCACAACTGGATTATAAATGCTTTTGAACATAGAAAAGAAAGAGTACATGCCTGTCAGCCCAACTGCTGGTCTGAGAGTTACAGTTCACGACGTATCAGAAACACCAAATCCAAACGAAGCTGGAGTAGACATAAATCCGGGATATGAAACTTCTATAGCAGTGAAACAGACCGTTATTAGACGCCTACCAGAACCATTCCGGGATCACTGCATCAATTACACAACCCATGCCAACCTAACAAATCAAGACGAATGCATGAGAAAATGTTTTCAAATTCGAAGTTATGAAATTTGTGACTGTATAGATCCAACTGTATACTGGATGCCTAATATGATGCATTGTGACTTAGAAGACAGGAAGAATGTCTGTTGTTTAGACTTTATACAAAATCAATTCTCTGAAAAAAAGTTTGTGTGTGGGTGTCCTCTATCATGTTGTTCGACATTGTTTGATAAGCTTATATCAAGTGCTGTTTGGCCTTCAAAAAATGAATGTTTTATTAACAAAACTAATGTGACTAATGTGAAATACTTGAGGGAAAACTTTGCTCTTTTGAAAATGTATTATTCTAGTTTGATACGAAATATTTACACTCAATTGCACCAGTATGAAATTTCTGAGCTAGTTAGTTATTTTGGAGGGGAAATGTCCCGGTGGCTAGGAATTTCATTATATGCTTTGATTTCGTGCTTCTTACATTAAACTGAAGCTATTGTTCCGAAATTATTTTGTTGTAAATAAAAGTACGAAATATTAGAGACGATAGAATGCGACGCATTTTTTTAAATAAAAGGTAGACTAAATAATAAATAATTATGATCATAATTCTGTTTTTTTTTTTTTTTTTTTTTTTTTTTTTATAGTGAAAAGTCTAGATCTTTCATAAGATTACAAATATCCGGTTTTCTGAATGTTGTTTTCGAATTTTTTGCACGATCCTTTTTTGATTTTACACTATTATTATTTCTCTATTTCCTTACATTTCTCTTAATTAGCATTTTTTGAAGATGAATCTTCATGCTTCCCCTTTTTATGCTATTTTAGATGTCATACGTACTAGTGCCTAAATTTTGAAAATTTTAGCTACTTTGTTGTGAAAAAATGGTTCTGGTTTATATAAAAAGTCCACATGTAGATATCCTTTTAATAAAATATAGTATGAAAAATTGCATTGTATTTTATTCGTTAAACGGAGAATTAAAAAAAATTTATATTAAGCAAATGCAAATCATTGAATTCAATCATTGAATTATTTTCCTATGTATTTCTAATAACATTCTTTAATCATTTCTCAGTGAATTTTTAAAAAAAAATTTTGATTACACTTTACTACTTTTGATATTAAAAGCAAAAACTTATCAAAAGTTTTTATAAGCTTTCATTTTAGTCAACTAAATTAATTTTAAAATTCTAATCAATGCAGGACTTAAACATTGTTTATTAAACTTAAATATCGCAAAACGTAGTTGTCTTTTCGGAAGTCGAAATATTCTTAAATGCTCAATAAATATTCATTACTACTTATATTTAAGAAAAAAGTATGCATTGCCTAAAATGTTTGATCTGAAAAATTAATAGTTTTTTTAAAAAAATAATTAAATCGTGAGATTAAGTAATATTTAAATGTAAGAAATTTTATTTAAACATTACGAATGCACAAAACTAGGAAAAACTTCAGAATTTCCAAAAAGAAAGAAAGTTCTTCAAATAAATATAATTAGTCATTATTTTGACTTGTGTTTTGAAAATTTATGGGGCTCTATAATTTTACATTTTCTTAAATAAATTAAGCTCTGAATACGAATGATTATCTGACTATTGAATTCCTTGTTATTTTCGAAAAAAATATATCATAATAAATGGCATTTGAATCCATTATCTAAATTTAATTAAAGCAATTTATTACACAGTATAAAACGCAAAAGATATATTTTATTGTCTGAAATTTCAAAAAGAATATTCTGTATAACCAAAGTGTTTCTTATGATTTTCATCGATTTCTTTTAGTTTTTTGAAAAATGTTTCATATTCTATAAAAGACACGCAATAAAATAGGTAATGAAGAGAGAAATTTCATTAAAATAATGTTTTTGGTTTTATTGATTTGAAGTTGAATATTTTTAATTGAAAAACGTACAATACAGAAAGAGACAGATAATTTAATGATTTTTTATTTATTTATAATCATTTTTCTGAAAATTTAATGGAATAATTGTTTGCGCGCAAACTATTTCGATTGTATAGTAAAACTATTATAAAATCATATAAAGTTAATTATCAAACACTATTTATAGACCAAAAGGCACGACTGATATTGTTTACAGATGTGTGCTGTATTTTAGGTTTGTCGCAAGCTGAATGTTGCAATGCATCAACTTACAAACTAAAGTTTGTAAAATAATCATAATTTTAATATTACAATGTCTTCTTGATATCTTTGAAGGTATTTGATTTAAAGCATTCTCAGAAATAAGTAAAATTCTCTTTTTTGACAATTCACCAATTCTTGAGTTATATTTCATTCATTTTGAGAATCATTTCGCCACGAAATCACGGGATTTGTCACGAAAGGGAACTCTTAAATATATGACAAAAATGTTTCCTCAACTCGAAACCTCATTGTACTGCATGGTGGGTGATTGTTAACTAGAAAGATGAAGCTCACGTAAAGACTAGACTATTGAAAATAAAGTGACGTACCTAGCAACCAATATGCATGGTGGTCATAGAGTTGCTTTGAATCATGCGGTTCACGGGTTCAAATCACACTTCGGACATGGGCGCAATTTATCTATCTGCCCTCCTGGTGATGTTTAGGCGACATTGATCCCACTGCATGGTGCCCATGGTAAAGTGACCAGAAGGCCTGTATGGTGACCACGGTAAAGTGTATTGGGAAAATTAGTGAAATAATTTAATTTAAAATTAATGAAAAACTGCCATTTTACTTAATAGTAAATACGAGATAACATATTTCCCATATTTCTCCAAGAGCTTTGTTATTTACTTTAGAAGTAAAAATCTGGGACTTTATTTCACAATACGAGTTATTTAAGTTGATAACAACTGTGAAAAAAATAATAACTGTGCAGCGTAACCATAAACCAATCGCATTTCTTTTAGTGTAAGTGATTTATTTAAAAGTGAATAAAAACACTCTTTAAATAATTCGAAATCAGGAATTTAAGGATTATTGTGCGATAAACATATTTCAAAAGTCCTTAAGAGTTGAGTGGCTTGTTAAAATTTGTTAGCAACAACTAATAACTTAAAAAACACGAGGTACTATTTTTTTTAACCACATCTGCTCAATAAACATTTCTCCAGACTCTTTGAAATTATCATATTCTATGAAAAATACATACGTATTATAATTTTGATTTGAAAATAATATACAGTATTGAATTTCGTAATAATTGAGAACTAAGCACTTCTATTAATTTTGACTAAGATGCAGTTAAAAGCAACATTTTTAAATTTATGTAAGAACGTGAGGTGCAAGTAATCTGGATAATAACTTGGAAATTAAATAAATCTAATAATTCTTTTAACCACATATCAAAAACGACATTTTTAGACTATTTTTTTTAACCACATCTGCTCAATAAACATTTCTCCAGACTCTTTGAAATTATCATATTCTATGAAAAATACATACGTATTATAATTTTGATTTGAAAATAATATACAGTATTGAATTTCGTAATAATTGAGAACTAATCACTTCTATTAATTTTGACTAAGATACAGTTAAAAGCAACATTTTTAAATTTATGTAAGAACGTGAGGTGCAAGTAATCTGGATAATAACTTGGAAATTAAATAAATCTAATAATTCTTTTAACCACATATCAAAAACGACATTTTTAGACTATTTTTTTTAACCACATCTGCTCAATAAACATTTCTCCAGACTCTTTGAAATTATCATATTCTATGAAAAATACATACGTATTATAATTTTGATTTGAAAATAATATACAGTATTGAATTTCGTAATAATTGAGAACTAAGCACTTCTATTAATTTTGACTAAGAAACAGTTAAAAGCAACATTTTTAAATTTATGTAAGAACGTGAGGTGCAAGTAATCTGGATAATAACTTGGAAATTAAATAAATCTAATAATTCTTTTAACCACATATCAAAAACGACATTTTTAGACAATAGTGAAAACTGGTAGTCATTATTCCTATATAATATCAATTAATGTTTTCCTATTTACTGGCTGAAAACTAGGTTTATTACCCTTTTTAATTTAATATAATATTAAGTTACTAGAAGAGTTTGTTTCAATAAAGATATTGCCAGAATTCCTATATTTTGTGGATCGGAAGAGAATGTTTACGAACCTGTTTTGAAAAAGTTTGAGTGGTATTGGATACACGAAAAATTACTTCGAGATAATAGAAAGGATGAGAATAATTCGTTTTTTAAATATGGTTTGTTGCCACATTCAAATGAATGTAGTAAAGTAAAGCTTGATGAATTCAAACGGAGTTCTGATTCATCAGATTCTAGTTATTTTTATTACGCTGAAGATGTAATGTTGGCAAGTTTTTGGGACCAAGACGAATCGATGAAATCTGTTTATGATTTGATTGATATATTTCGAATAACTCCTCTAGAAAACAATCCACTCAATTTAAGCACCATAACCACTTTACGGAAAAATTTAAACTTTAAAGAAGGTTTGAAATTGCATTTGAATGTGTTAATGGTATTTAAAATCTTAAAAGATGCTGAATACTCCCTAAAAAAGACATAGAATGATCTGAAATTGGCAAAGCAAAGTAGTTAATATGATTTTAAAAATTATATTCTTTTTAAAAGATTCAAGGTGTCAAAAAACAATAGAATATGTAAAGTTGGAACTTAAATTCTTGCATTTCATTAAATAAAAATTAAATTTTGTAGTTGATCAGTTGAACTAAACTTATATTCAATGATTTTTTACTTATAGTTAGACTAAATATGAGTTTTTCTAAATGAATTAGTGAATATTTCTTAGAAGTGATCACAGTTGGAATTTACTCATGTTTTAAGACATTTTATGAAATGCTACGAAACAACTATTCTTTACCTGTATTTTTAGTGTAACTACTACATACAAACTAACAATACCTCATGAGGAACATTCATATCCTAATTATTTTCATAAATTGTTCTTCATTCGTCATGAATTATATCAGTGGTTCCCATTTTTTTCGGCAACGGAACCCTGAACGATCAAACTTCTTTTGGTGGAACCCCAACTTTATAAAAAAAAGTATATATATGAAGATAATTGTGAACTTTTTCAATAATAGTATTTTAATGTAAAATTTAATTCATTAAAAAAAAGAATAAATTTTTCTCCATAGTTTTATCACTGATAATATTAAATTAGATTTTATGTCCTACAGCTACATTCGCAGTCCTCGAACTTTGTCTTGGCTAGAACTGAATTTGTTTTTAATGTATATACATAAACTGAAAAGGAATAAAATGAACCGCATTATGGTATTCTTTGAAACAAATGCCAAAAATAACTGCTATAAACATTGAAAATGATTATCAGGGAAACAAATTTCTTCTTGGCAAATTATTATAATTACTAAGAGGTTTCACCCCCTGCTCGCTTGCGCTCGCCAACCCCCGGAACTGCTTTCGCAGTTCATTTCGGATTGCTTCGCAATCCAATGCTCGCTTTGCTCGCACATTGGATACGTTCTTAACGTCTAGCTTTTGTGTACTTTTTTTAATACTGAAGTTCCGAAAACTTTTCTCTGTAGAAAATTCTAAACCTGTACATTTCAATATTAATTTGAAATTGCAAACAGTTCATATTTTTTTCTTTATCACACTATTCTAAATTTCAGTCGTTGAGTAAAGTAACTGTTGTAAGTTTTGTTTTAAAGTCTTTCCCACCAGAGGGCTAAAGCCATGTGTTGTAAAACAATATGAAATAGCAGTCTGCCACTGAACGCCGGATGTAAAGCATCGACTTTGATGAAGATAATTTTTTATTTTTATTTCTCTGAAGGGCGCCACCCTAATAATATGGAATTTGCAAAATAAATTTATATATTTTTGATTGTTGATTAAGCCCATCATTTTGGGTTTTCATCAGTGTTCTATAAACTATAAGTTTTTTATTTTATCACAAAAATATAAAAGGTATAAAAAACAAAGAAAAGAGTAAAAAAATGAGTATAGTCATAGAAAAAGTTAAAATTATAATATAGTATTTGTCAGTTAAAATAAAACTTTTTGTTTAAGTCATTGCTAACAATTCAAATTTCTCCGAGGCAATTCTAAAGTGTAAATTAAGATAGTATTGGCAAGTTGAAACACGATATTTTTAGTTTTGATGTCGACAATACAATTCAATTTTTCACTAAAACGATTGTTTCCGTTGTTAAATTCAATGTCAACAATTCAAATTTTTCTGAGGCAACTCTTAACCTCTAAATATTATTTTTTTTTATGTACACATTTCTAAATGTCAGTATTCAACCACAAAACAACTTAAAGTTCTCAAATTTAGCATGAAGTTGTAAAATGTAATGAAAGAGGGTCATAGCAATAATGAAAGTAGAAGTAAAGTTAGTACTGTAAAATTAAAACAATATTTTTGATCAATGAGCCAAGTTCTTCAAGAAGCAATAGTAGAAGTAGGTTGTTTATTTAAAACTTTTTATAGATTTTCTTTAAAAACACAATTGTTAATTTGGGCATTTGGCGATACAACACTTATAGAATTGAAGGATTTGTTACGTCAAGCACTCAAATATCATAATTTTGATCTAGTTGCGCTTCTATGTCATTTTGATTTATGTTGCTAAATTAACTTTCAAAAAATTCTATGGCTGGCAACAGCATTTTTATTTTTTAAGTTTTTTTTATTTTATTTCCAAAGAGCTGCATTATCGGTCGTGCCGATGAGCAGACCTAGCGCGTTCACCAGAGCTGGTATCCACTCTTTCAGGATCACCACAATGGGTGAGATACCGTTGGTCATTTTAATTTGGACGTCTAGTTTCTGCCACATTAGATGGCAGCACCAAGACTCTATTTGGATGCTAAAGTGCACTAGGAATTTTAATTTTGCCGGAAATACCAAGAGTCAATAAGGCACTACAGGGATCATTTACATGCCGCATAATCATACGACATGGCCGCTGAGGATTTTCTGTTATTTTTTAAGTTGTTTATTTTTATTTCTTTTAGAATTCGTTATTTTTTTAGCGAAATGTTTTTTAACCTAACAGAATTCTTGGTTAGACTATATTTGAGGGTGCCCCATGATTCTCGCCAAGTTGTGATTGCGGCTGATCACCAAGCTGAGTGATGTTGAAACCCAATCGTGATTCTGATTGGTTTAGATTTTAGCGTTATTTTTAAATGTTCAACGGTATATGTAATTTCAGAGGTCCGCTAGTTCTACGTTCGACACCGGCTGGTAAGGTTACTTTTGCTTCTGGTCCTAAAAATGACAACAATAAATAAGATAAATCTTAAGTTTCTGCACGATTTGAATAACAATTGAAAAAAAGCAGCGATTGACTGGTGTATGAATAAAGGTTTAATTAGTAATAGATATAAATGTCCTGATTGTGGGAGTTGTTTTTGTCGTTTTCTTTCTGTGCTTACCACTTTAATTTTTGTTTCGATTCAAAATGCATTTTATTTGGTTTATTGATTCTGCTTATATTGGGCTCATTGCAATTTTATAAAGTTTCGGTCGATGTTTTGTTGAAATTTTCCAATGTTTTATTGAAATATCATTATGTTTTGGCCGCCATTCCTGTTGCCACAGTGTTCCATGCAAACAGGAATGGCGCCAAACATAAGTCGCCAATTTTGCCAAGGGGCACCCTCAAGTATATTTTTTCCGAATTCTTTGCCGACTGTTATCTCTATAAATGAAGAAAATAAAGTAAATATTCAAGTGTTGTGAAAAGAATCTTATTTAGTTGTACAAAGTACTTCAGCTAAAATTTAGGAGCCACGTAAGAGAATTATATAAATTAGATCAGAAACACATCATTAAAAGACAGAATGTTTTGGTGTTTTCAAAACGTAAACAAAACGAAGCAAACGTTACCACCGGCGGAAAAGAAATACAGCCAAAATTTGGGAGCCATGTAAGAGAATTATATATATTAGATCAGAAACACATCATTAAAAGACAGAATGTTTTGGTGTTTTCAAAACGTAAACAAAACGAAGCAAACGTTACCCCCGGTGGAAAAGAAATACAGCCAAAATTTGGGAGCCATGTAAGAGAATTATATATATTAGATCAGAAACACATCATTAAAAGACAGAATGTTTTGGTGTTTTCAAAACGTAAACAAAACGAAGCAAACGTTACCACCGGCGGAAAAGAAATACAGCCAAAATTTGGGAGCCATGTAAGAGAATTATATATATTAGATCAGAAACACATCATTAAAAGACAGAATGTTTTGGTGTTTTCAAAACGTAAACAAAACGAAGCAAACGTTACCACCGGCGGAAAAGAAATACAGCCAAAATTTGGGAGCCATGTAAGAGAATTATATATATTAGATCAGAAACACATCATTAAAAGACAGAATGTTTTGGTGTTTTCAAAACGTAAACAAAACGAAGCAAACGTTACCACCGGCGGAAAAGAAATACAGCCAAAATTTGGGAGCCATGTAAGAGAATTATATATATTAGATCAGAAACACATCATTAAAAGACAGAATGTTTTGGTGTTTTCAAAACGTAAACAAAACGAAGCAAACGTTACCACCGGCGGAAAAGAAATACAGCCAAAATTTGGGAGCCATGTAAGAGAATTATATATATTAGATCAGAAACACATCATTAAAAGACAGAATGTTTTGGTGTTTTCAAAACGTAAACAAAACGAAGCACACGTTACCACCGGCGGAAAAGAAATACAGCCAAAATTTGGGAGCCATGTAAGAGAATTATATATACTAGATCAGAAACACATCATTAAAAGACAGAATGTTTTGGTGTTTTCAAAACGTAAACAAAACGAAGCAAACGTTACCACCGGCGGAAAAGAAATACAGCCAAAATTTGGGAGCCATGTAAGAGAATTATATATACTAGATCAGAAACACATCATTAAAAGACAGAATGTTTTGGTGTTTTCAAAACGTAAACAAAACGAAGCAAACGTTACCACCGGCGGAAAAGAAATACAGCCAAAATTTGGGAGCCATGTAAGAGAATTATATATATTAGATCAGAAACACATCATTAAAAGACAGAATGTTTTGGTGTTTTCGAAACGTAAACAAAACGAAGCAAACGTTACCACCGGCGGAAAAGAAATACAGCCAAAATTTGGGAGCCATGTAAGAGAATTATATATATTAGATCAGAAACACATCATTAAAAGACAGAATGTTTTGTTGTTTTCAAAACGTAAACAAAACGAAGCAAACGTTACCACCGGCGGAAAAGAAATACAGCCAAAATTTGGGAGCCATGTAAGAGAATTATATATATTAGATCAGAAACACATCATTAAAAGACAGAATGTTTTGGTGTTTTCAAAACGTAAACAAAACGAAGCAAACGTTACCACCGGCGGAAAAGAAATACAGCCAAAATGTGGGAGCCATGTAAGAGAATTATATATACTAGATCAGAAACACATCATTAAAAGACAGAATGTTTTGGTGTTTTCAAAACGTAAACAAAACGAAGCAAACGTTACCACCGGCGGAAAAGAAATACAGCCAAAATTTGGGAGCCATGTAAGAGAATTATATATACTAGATCAGAAACACATCATTAAAAGACAGAATGTTTTGGTGTTTTCAAAACGTAAACAAAACGAAGCAAACGTTACCACCGGCGGAAAAGAAATACAGCCAAAATTTGGGAGCCATGTAAGAGAATTATATATATTAGATCAGAAACACATCATTAAAAGACAGAATGTTTTGGTGTTTTCAAAACGTAAACAAAACGAAGCAAACGTTACCACCGGCGGAAAAGAAATACAGCCAAAATTTGGGAGCCATGTAAGAGAATTATATATATTAGATCAGAAACACATCATTAAAAGACAGAATGTTTTGGTGTTTTCAAAACGTAAACAAAACGAAGCAAACGTTACCACCGGCGGAAAAGAAATACAGCCAAAATTTGGGAGCCATGTAAGAGAATTATATATACTAGATCAGAAACACATCATTAAAAGACAGAATGTTTTGGTGTTTTCAAAACGTAAACAAAACGAAGCAAACGTTACCACCGGCGGAAAAGAAATACAGCCAAAATTTGGGAGCCATGTAAGAGAATTATATATATTAGATAATAATATTTTTTAAAAAGGCCATTTTTGTCCACACTAACTCCACTACTCGAGGCTTGTCGCCATGCTATGGGTCTAATGTGGGCAAACTTGATAACTTATTAAGTAAAAATTTATTTTAAACACAGTAAGGAATATTTGAAGTTAAAATAAAAATAAAATTTTTTAATCTAAACTTTATTATAGTTTAAATATTGATATAATATACCTATTAATTAAAATACTAATTTATAATAGAGCATTTCACTATAAGATAGACATTTCAAACGTAAATCAATAGATTGAAAAACTATTATTCAATTTGACTTGATAGCGTGGAACCAATTTTAAGTTGAATCAATTTTAATAGCCATAGTTTTAACATGATGATGAAATTGTTCGAATGAACAACAGACGGAGCTCGTAGCTTTGATATATTTCCTCCACTGAAGCAATGAAACCAACTTGTCAGAGAGAAGATGACACTGTTCGTACATATTTTGTTTTGTGTATGGCAAAAATTAATTCAGCAATTTTGAATTATACTCTTTCAACAAGCTTATTAAAGTATTTCCTTTCTCTTAAAACCTTAAAGTGGGAATTAATATGAAGGTTTCGTGTTAAATGTATTAAATGTAATGAAGCCGGTATTTGTTAAGGTATATCACTCTACACAAAACACTCTGATTTAGAAAATAAATAACATTAAATGATTTATATTTGTAACTAATTCATATTTCCTATGTTGGACTAGGGCCGGTATAGCCCGGTTGGTAGAGCGTTTTTCCCATTTTCAAGTTGTCGTGAGTTCGACTTCCGCCGGCCGAAGGCTCCCCGTGTAGTAAATGGTGACCGGTGCACATGAAATTAGTCGGGTCACAAAATCCTCCAAGTTCCTATAACAAATAAAACCTTTGGAGGAACTGAATTAGAGATGGATCGTTCTCTGATTCGGGTCTAACATTACGAGCTATGGATGAATGAATGGATGCGTGAATATGTCCGCCCTGTAAACGGGATGTGACATGTGTGTGGCTGAAGTCGTATTCTTGTCCATAGATGGCTCCACTGAAAAACAAGAAACGCTCCATGTGCCTTACATTCACTTGACTTTACCAAGCAGGCTGGCTGGCATTGGCAAGTGGCATTAGAAACAACAATAAATTGGAAGTTGAAAAGGGTCAATGTGTATACGTGCACACTAGCCCCACGAAGACACGTGTTTGCATAATGACAAATAATGGTTAATTAAAAGTATACAGAGCAAAATTTTATATCAAAATGGGTGGAAAAAAAACATATAATTTACAATATATCACCTTTTATTGAAATTCTGGAAATAAAATATGTTAATAAAAGAATAAAGAGAAAATTTAGAAGCTACTTTTTCTCCTAAAACCTTCTTTAACAAATTTCTACTAAATTATTCACAGTCTGATTATGCAACAGCACATGGAAGTGAACATCAATACTACCAATCTATGATACCTCATAGATGAAATTTGACAAAAAAATAAAAAAATTATTCAAGATGTACCCCATGTTCACACTAGCCCCCTTCTCTCCCAACAGCAAAGTAGAATAAAGAATATAAATATTAAAAGGAATGTAATTATAAATATCTCTAGAATATAATTATAAATATGTCTAAATAAGGGATCCAAAAATATTTTTTAAGAAAACAACACTTGACTTTTATTAATTTTATGCTGACGACAACCAAAGAAATAAAGAAATTGAAAGGAAAAACTGGATCCTACTATGTGATTTTTCAGGCAATGAAAACGGAGTGACAAAAATTGAAAACTGTGTGAGACCATTATGTTTTTATGTTATTTAGAGATAATTAAATGCATGGTTTTACTTTATTCCTATATTTATTTCGTTTGAATTCTTTGAAATTTTTCATGTAGATTGATTTTAAATACTATTATCTATGTTTTGAACAAAAAGCCAGAGCCTAGGTGTGAGTTCATTATTTTTATCATGCTTTAAATAAGAATGATTAAAAGTTTTCTGTCAATAAATCAATATTGAACAATATATTTAGTTCTATTTCAATATATATATATACTTAAAACTTTTTAAAGATTTCAGTTCAAAACAGAGCTAACCACATAATTCAACTAGAGAAAAAATTATTTTGATATTTATGCATTATAATTTGCAATAGAACTGATAGCATAGCATAAAAAATTTGTATTTCTATTGATATTGAATGCTTCAGAACGATAATAATATCCGCCCTTTTCCAGTTACCTTTGGTGAACTAGTTTTAGAATGGTTGTAGGTTTTATGCTCCAAACCTTTGGTGAACAAAAAAAGATGTCATGAGTTTATACGTGTTTACTGTGCATTTATAATTTCATGAATATAAACAGTGTATAAAAATAGTCAATAAAGTATTAGATTCTGGTGTCGGTCTTAGAAAATTGACCCTGAAACTATGATTTAGCAATTGAAATATCGGAAATTAAATATTTATAAAGGATTCTACTCCCAACAACCAGTTCACTAATATCCTAATTGACAAAATGTTCTAAAATTTTGAGTACAAGAGAAATAATATAAAAATGATGAATGATTATTTATAAAAAGAAGAATAAGGAAAAGCTTTCAATTTGTCAATAAATGAGAAATATTTAAAAATATGAGAAAAGGAGTTTAGCATTTTGTTTCATATTGATTTTTAGAAAACTTAATCCACAGTAAAAATATGTTGCGTTTTTCACAACAAAAATCAATTATAAAACATAAAATATTTTGATGAAAACTATTACGTGATAATAACTTTATAAAAAGAGCTGTTTTTCGTGTTAAGTTTATTGAATACCTAATCAATGAAAACATAAAACCAAGTATTATAATTTCATGAATATAAACAGTGTATAAAAATGGTCAATAAAGTATTAGATTCTGGTGTCGATCTTTAACCTTAGAAAATTGACCCTGAAACTATGATTTAGCAATTGAAATATCGGAAATTAAATATTTATAAAGGATTCCACTCCCAACAACCAGTTCAATAATATCCTAATTGACAAAATGTTCTAAAATTTTGAGTACAAGAGAAATAATGCAAAAATGATGAATGATTATTTATAAAAAGAAGAATAAAGAAAAGCTTTCAATTTGTCAATAAATGAGAAATATTTAAAAATATGAGAAAAGGAGTTTAGCATTTTGTTTCATATTGATTTTTAGAAAACTTAATCCATAGTAAAAATATGTTGCGTTTTTCACAACAAAAATCAATTATAAAACATAAAATATTTTGATGAAAACTATTACGTGATAATAACTTTATAAAAAGAGCTGTTTTTCGTGTTAAGTTTATTGAATACCTAATCAATGAAAACATAAAAGCATGTTAATCTTTTTCATAACAATCTACATTGTTTAAACTATTATATTTAAAGTAGTTCATTTTAAGAATTTTGGGAAATTAACATTTGTGATACACTTTTCTAATGCATTAGATTGCGGTGAGACACAATAACTTCTCCAAATTTAAATGGACAGCATTTTAAATTGATTTAGTTGCCACATTTTAAAATTTATTTTTATGAACTTAATTTTAAAAATGGTTGCTTATTTAAAAAGCAAATGTCTTAGAATATCGCATTTAAATTTTAAAAAAAAGGCTAAGGAAAAATATCTCATGTACAGTGCGCAAAATGAAAAACGGACCACCCTGAATAACTTTTGATCTAATGAACTCTTTCAACTTTTTATCTTCACGTTCTTGAACTCAATCTTAATGGCTTGAGAGGGTGACCTCAAATATGCTAAGTAATAAGTGCAGATGATATTTTAATTTACGAAATCAGACGCAAAAACGTAATTTCTCTGAATAAACACCTGTTTTTCGATGGATTCAGATTTCTGACCCCCAAAATATAGGGGTTAACCGCAATCTAGGAAATATGATCCCCAAAGTTTGATCAAGAGAGCTGTTCGAAGTTTGGATCCCTTAATGTTAATTTTACTTTTTGCGTATTTCCCCATATCACGAGAACTTTTAAAGTTATAAAAAGATAAATCTGCGCGAACAATAAACTTTAGCGTACTTTCATTATCTTTTATTATTTTATTAAATAAAAGTGGAATAAATCTTGAGTCGTAAGGTACAAAATTTTTTATGTCATTTTAAAGAATGAAATTTTACATGGCAGAATAAAAAATTATACGAAATTGGATGAATAGTTTTTGAGAAATCAAATTTTAAATATGCGACTTTTTCAAAATGCGATTTTTCAGGAACTATTCAACCGACATTTTGCTAAACTTTTATATTTTTCCATGTAAAATTACATACTTTAAGATGATGTAAAAAAAATTTTAAACCTTGCGTTCCAATATTTTTCAGCTATTATTTAATAAAATGATAAAAAAATAATAAATATTTATTAAAATTTAATTTCTGCATTTAATTATCTTTGGATAAACGAATTTTGGATAAACGTGTGCAAGTATTTTTCAATTGGCTTTAAAATTTCTCGAGATATGACTAAACACGCAGAAAGTAAACATAACATTAAGGGGTCCAAACTTTGGACGACTCTCCTGACCAAACTGTTGGAACCATATTTCCTAGATCGCGGCTACCTCATATATTTTGGGGTCAGGAACCCGAATCCGTCAAAGAGAGGGTATGTTTATTCAGAGAAAACACGTTTTTGTTCCTGATTTCGTAATTTGAAATATCGTCTGCTCTAATTAATTAGTATATTTGAGGTTACCCCTTCGTATCATTAAGACTGAGTCCTAGACCGTGAAGATCCAATCCATAAAATAGAAACTTATTGAGAGTCATTCGTTTTTTTATTTTGCGCACTGTACGACGAAGCATTTATATTTTAGATGTAGTTATAACTGGTCTGGTTTTTATTCTTTTTTTAAAATAAAATCATTGTTTTAAAATAATGTTCTTGTCTTATTTGAAGATTTGTTTGGTTTTAACACTTACCGTTACGTTCGACACGTGGTTAGTTACCAGGTAACAGTGTAAAGTTGATTTCAACGTCAGCAACAACCCCTTATCACAAAGCCCAGTAAGGTTTATAAACGATTAACAAATGAACCATGCAAGCTTGAAATAATTTTGAATTTAACTAAGCTAGCTTAGGTGCTATTAGGTTCACATTATACTTGTCTAAATAAATATGGTTCATAAATAAATACACTTCATAAATAAATATGGCACTTTCAGCTTTGCAATTGGACTTCTGTGGGGTGCAGAGTGACTCGTACGGTGTTTTTTTACAATAAGTTTTACAGTTAAAAAGAATTCGAAAATTATTCTTTTTTTTAAATATATTTCAGTATACTCCCAGCACAAAATTCTATACATCATCGTAATACCAAATTTCTCAGTTTTGTAGTTTTTGCGCAGCAAAATAAAACATAACATGAATTTTAACACCCAGAACAGCAGCACCGTTGGATACGGTTTTTCAGTATAGAAATAAATAAATAGTAAGAAACAAAACAAATGAAGGAGATTTTTGCACGATGTCTTAGGTATACACCTTGTATATATCCCTAAAAAAAAATTTTGATATTAAGTGGAGAAATATTAAAATACTGACATAAAAATATTAAGCTAATAAGTTCGAAACTTCATTAAATTTGGAGAATTTTAACCTGTATGGAATTGAGAAAAAAAAACTGCCGTGACCAGGATTCGAACCTGGGTTATTGCGGCCACAACGCAATGTACTAACCACTATACGATCACGGCGATGCAAGTGCTTCATTATAAAGTTTTTAAAACAGCATTAGTTACTTTTTAGACCCAATTACTGGAGCATAAAGGAAGTTTAGAAAGAAAAAAAAACTGATTGGCGAAATCTTTTTCCTATTATTTGATCAGCGTCTTAGATACGGATGATGGAACCTTGACTTTCTCTCTCCTTCGCTCCCTCTCTCCCTCCCTTTTTCTAAAAATTTTTTTTCTAAACAAACTAAAAAGTAATGTTTATAGAGAAATTTTTTATAAGTTAATCTGGAGACATTAAAGATGAAGTCTTCCAAACAATAATTTTTCAAATTTGTATTTATTTGCAGTTACTTAGATCTAAGAGAAACAGATTCTTATGATTGAAATTTTTTTAATTTGCAAAATTAATTATTGATAAATTTTGGAATATGAATGAAAAAAATATTTTTCAAACTCCTTTTTTTATTTTACATTTTAGTACTAATATGATTCTGATAATCAAACGGAATTTTTTAAAAACTTTTTTCATGATTAAAAACACCAAAATATGTTTCTACTTGTAATTAGAGTGTCAGAAAAAGAATGTATAAGATAGACACCGATGTCTAATTTACGTCAAAGGGTTAAGTCTACAGGTGATGTAAATTCTTCTATATCTACAAAACGTCTAATTGAACATCTTCTGTGTCTACGATTTTCTGAGATAACACCGTATTGGTTTTTTTTTAAGTCAATTTTGTATGCTTTGACTGAATACATATTGAAAAGAAGAAATGACAAAGAGTAAGAAACAAGCACTTTGTTTCTACGAGTACAATGCGCTAAAAAACATGTAATGAAAATAAATAAATAAATAAAAAAAAGCGGACCACCCTCAATAACTTTTGATCTAATGATCGGATCTTCACAATCTAGCGATCAATCTTAACGTTGCGTGAGGATGACTTCAAGTATGCGAATTAATATTATTAAATGCTAATTAATTTTAAGTTACGAAATCAGACACAAAAACTTACTTTCTTTAAAAAAAAAAATTTCCGACGGATTCTAAATTTCTGAAATCCTATACCTCCTAGTCTGATTACATAACTTAAAATATTGCTTTTACATATTAATTAGCATATTTGCTGTCACTCTCTCAAGCCATTAAGATTGAATCCTAGAAAGCGAAAATTTGATCATTAAATCAAAAGTTATTCAGGGTGGCCCATTTTTTTTGTGCTCTGTACATATAGATGTAACACGCTTTCGTTGTTATCACGTTAATATAGTCAATTTTTATCGCTTTTAACTAAAATATAATAGTACGCATATTACTCATGTGCTTTCCATTGCACATAATATATATTTATCGAATTTGAAATTATTGGTTAACATAAAATAATAACACCTATATAGTGAAAATGATACTAAAACACAGAATCTTTCTTTTTATAAGCCACAATTTCGTTAAAAATATTTTTTAAAGTAAAACTCTAACTTGTAACCGAAGTGGATAATTAATTTAGATGCTGATAAACTTTTAAATAAACCAGCTGAAAATTAAAAATTGAATGGGAAAAGAAGATAGCAAATATTTGCAAAGCGTAGTTTTACTTCAACTCTTGTTTTATCCTTCAAAATTTACTTTCTTTAATATTTTTAATATATTACTCCCCAAACATAGTTAGGGAAAATATATATATATTTTTTAACTATACAGCTAATACTTTTTCTGAGAAACAAGTTTTTCTAGATCATCTAGTTTTTCTTTGTACCCCTCCACTGAGCAACAGATGCCACATATTAATTTTGCATGCAGATACTTAAAACATTTTAACAGCTAATAAATTATAAATTTGTTCCATTGTGCTTTTGTTTTGATGAAAGGAAATGTAATGATTTCCATAACAACAAACCAACAAGACAAATAATTAAATACGATATCAGATTTCTCAAAAATGTGAAGTTTATATTGATACATTTAAAAGGCTAGTTTCAGTTAAATTTTCCGTTTTAGAAAAGTTTGAATACCAGACACATGAAACAATATGTTTTGTTTCAACCATTTTACAATATTTGTGCCACCATATTACGTGTCAAGATTTGTTTTTATTTATTCGTATAATTCTTTCAAATCTTATTTTGACAACATGGTATTGATTTAATGATTCTTGCCATTTTATGCATGAAATAAAAGGAACGTTTACAGCAAAATATATTTAAAAGTATTTAAAATATGAGAAATGTTGTAGTTGCACGAAATTTGTGAAAATTGTTATATCGTGATTTAGTTATTTTGTAAGTATTTTATGCTACTCTGGTTATGTCTATAGTATCTTTATTTATGTATAATTTATGAATATAGTATTTAATAATACCAATGAGAAAAATATTAAGAATATTTTTCCCATTGAGAAAATGAGTGTCGTTCTAGGTTTTTCATGTTAGCACACTTTCCGGCAAGATCAATTTCAACGCCATAATCATAAATAAAGAAATTACGAGAGTCGTAAAAATAAAGCTAACACGAGAATTAATATAAAAATGTAGTACAAGATTAAGTTAAAAAGGCAGGCCATAGTTTTGCAACCTCTTGGAGTTGATTGTTTTCTGCGCTGTGATTTTTCTTTTAAATTTCACAAGCGTGCACTTTTAATGTTTTCACATAAAATTAATTTAAAGTATTTTTATGTTCTTTTTATAATTAGCTTTTTCAAAACTACTGCCGTGGTGATAATTTTAATATGTATAAATATATATATATATATATATATATATATATATATATAAGGGCTAGATAATCCAAGAGACTTTGGCTAATTCTAATAAATAGGCGTCTTATTAAATTTATATAAGTATATAAGTTTATTTAACAGATTACATTGGATTTTTGCATATATCACAATGATGGGTTTCCATAGCAGGAATGTAGAGATTTAGCACAAATTTATCTAGCCATGAAAATATAAAAAGACATGTGTTTTCGAAGACTCCTGATATTTAAACAGCGATTCTGAAAAGTAATTCGTTATCTATTTCATAATTCACATCATACATCTTTTGAATAATGCTATACGAACAACTAAAAGTTGGAGTGAGTTTTCTAGTGTTAGGATATTTAAACTCTTCATACATGACTGTGTCACCAGGTGAAAAGCTTATATGGGTCATTCTCACGAAAACTGTCATTTTTCAGTTCATAAAATCCCAAAAAAGTAAAGTGAATAAAAAGCTCTGAAACTTTTTATATTAATAGAAACATGTAATGGCATTATAAAGAAAGTATATATCCTATAAATTATACTTAATATTTAAATTAATTAATTTTTAAATAATTAATTTATAATTAATTAATTAATAATTAATTAATTTATAATAATTAATAATTAATTTATTAATTTAATAAATTAATTTATTAATTTTTAAATTTATTTTTCAAATTAATTAATAAGTAAATTAATTATTTTCACTATTTAAAAAGTGAGGGAATGACACTAATAGTGAGGGAATGATATTTTATTTTAATACATGTTTTTATCTAAGTTACATCTACCTAAAGTTTGAAAATGATAACATACTAAGTATATCTAATATTTATTATAATTTAGTCTTATATATTTAATAGTTTTTACAGGTTTGGGAAATAAAATTGGCTTTCACGATTGAACAAAAAAAATTTATAATCTTGAATCATTCCCTCACTTCAGCGTCATTCCCTCACTTTATACACTAGTGAGAGAACGACGAATTCAATAAAATTTAAAAATAACAGTTAGGCCTAATTAATTTCTGAAGTCAATCACATACAATTATATTCATACAAGAAAGCAACATATAATTATCCACTTTCTCGATGAAGTTGTATTTTATTTTACTCTAAAAAATGACATGAGGGAATGACAAATGTAAAAAATTTTACCTGGTTTGATTCATTCAAATTTATTGCACAGCAAAGCTTCTTTAAGTTGAAGATGGAAACTTACTGCAATTTTGTTCTATGATGCCAGTTGTTACTTTCTGAAGTTTTTATTAAAATATTTTTATTCTAAGAAGATTGCAGGTGATAAGAACATTGTTGTGAGGGAATGACGCGAAACACTGGGGACAAAGTTTGAAATAGTGCTGTGTTAATATTTTTATCAGAAATTAAATTTAAAATTGATTTTCTGAATTCTATATTTCAGTATTCTGAAATAAAAAACACGAATTTGTAAGAAAAAAATTCATTGCAGAAACAATTCTTTTCTTTTTTTAAATCAGCAGTGGGGACAAGTGAGGGAATGACATATTGGTATATTTTAATTAAATAAAATAAATAAAAAATAAAAATTGATAATTTTTATTTTATTCTTTTGTTAGATTGCATTCTGAAGGACACTTTCCCTGAATTTTTTTTTCGTAAGCTGTAAAACAAACATAAAATATACTGGGGACATGAAAATGATTGTTTTTGTGAGAATGACCCATATATACAAATCTAGAATCGTCATGAACTTTATTTTTCTCGTCGTATCCTTTCGTATTTTGGACAGCAATTTTCCTAGATTCTCCGACAGGAGGATAAATATCGTCTTTTAAAGGATTTTCAAATGAAACTATGCCATTTAATAAGTAATACGGAAATCCCTTTCTTTCACGTAACCCATTTATTATTGATTTAGTGACAAATTAATATTAGTTGATTATTTCTTGTCCATTTCTAAGAATAAAAAGAGACTAGTGTTTAGAAAATAACATGTAAGCACAAATAATAATATTGAACATAAGTCACAATGTAACTGCTCGTTTCTTGTTTTATGATAAAAATGTTTGTGCATATCTTTAATTGAAAATATTTTTTTTACATTTTCAGAAAAGCATTATTTCATCCTCATTCTAAGAAAAACAAAACCTAGAGCTATTCATGAAAAACATTCTCGTAAAAAAGAAAGATTTTAAGAAAATGTCAAACAGTATGTGGGAATGAACACAAATAAAGCTATTATTATGTCTCAATGACTAATGAATGTGACAAAGAATAAAATCATCCCTTATGCTATGACCCGGAAGTTCATAATAAAACCACGAAAGTTCTAGAACATTCATGATGACGTCTTAAGTGAGGAGCAAAGATACTTTTAAAACATATATTTAAAAATAAAACCAACAGTCTCAAGTAAATTTTTAAAAGAATCTTCAAATTATGTTAGTTCAAAAAATGTTTGACATTGAATTTAAAATCCATAAGGTAGTTTAACTCTCGATTTTATTCCACAATTTTATAGCAATTGCATCACAGGCATGATTAAAAAAAAAGTATAAGAAGAAATTATTTATAAAAAATAGTTTCCAATCTGAACTAATTCAAGAACACGAGATAAAGAGTTTAAAATAATACAAAAGTATGACTTTGGTTCTTCTCATTCATTTTTTGTGGTGGCTGAATTAAAAAATTTTGAGACAAATTAATTCTGAACACACAAAAGGAAACTGAAATGCAGTTCTTGAAACTTTTTGAAGGAATCTTGAATCTGAACAAGTTCAATAACGCTAGAAATGAATTTCAATTATTAAAAATGTTCATTCTTTCTTACTAAGCCTTGTGACAACTAAATTTCAAAGCCTGTGAGGTAATTCAGTTGAAAGAAAGCCGGCTAATAAAAAGTAACAGAAACGCAGTTTCTAACAACATTTTGAAATATTTTCACTCCAAACTAGACCAAGATTGGGACACCTGTAATTTGAAACTATTAAAAATGCTTAATTCGGGTAATTAAACCTAATTGGAGTTGTTTTCCTACTAAGCCCTGTGCTAACCAATTTTTTAAAAAAAATATTGTTGTAATTCAGTTGAGACGAATCTGGAATAACAAAATATATAAAACGCACAAGATATGAAAGAAAATTCTAGACCAGATAGTTTCTTGAAAGAATCATCGATTTATGCCATAACCAGAATAGGCGACGCGGTTTCTAAAATTCATAAAATAGTTTGGCTCTTGATCTTTTTATTGAGCCTTGCAGCTTGTGTATACCAATCAAGAAAATTTCTCTTGATTTATTTGGCATATCCAGTAGATACATCATTTCAAGAAGAGCTGACTCAATCACTTGACTTTCCAGCCATAACCATTTGCAACCTTAATCGGATGAAAAAAAGATATGAATTATGCGTTAACACAGATATCGTGGAACGAAGATGCGTGCACAAAATATTGGGAGGAAAAGATCCCTCTGAAAGCAAAATAGGAATATCCGAAAGGCGTAGCACACTTTCATGCAAAACTTTACTAAATAAGGAAATGAATAATGGAACGCGGAAGAAACTGGAATTTTTGAGAAAGTACACAAGCATGAATGATGCAAATAGAGCTTTTGTTGGTCATCAGGCTACAGAAATGATCAAATTTTGTTCTTTCGGTAACCAACAATGTTCTGTAGATGACTTTAAATTATTTCAAAGTCTACGCTATGGTAATTGTTTCACGCTCAATGGAGCTTCTGGAAACGAGACAAATCCATTGAAATCTTCAGTTGGATGGACTAGTGGCTTAGATCTTCTTCTGGATTTGAATTTGATACAGTATTCGGAACACACCTCAAAACCAGGAGTGAGGGTATCCATACATGATGCATTTTCAGTACCTAATCCCGAAGAGAATGGTATAGATATCAGTTCTGGTTATGAGACAGTCATAGCACTGAAGCAGATAGTGTACACCCGTTTACCAGCGCCCTACCCCGACGAATGTAAGAACTACTCTCCGGACATTAAACAAAGAAATAAAGAAGAATGCATGAAAACGTGCCTTCAGAAGCTGAGCTTAAAGTTATGTGGCTGCATTGATCCAACGTTAATTTTTGTAGCTGGTTTGAGAAGTTGCAATATAACAGACGCAAAAGATGTATGTTGTTTGGATGATGCACAGGATCATGCTAGCAAATATGGATTTTCTTGTGATTGTCCCTTACCATGTTATACAGTTTCTTACCATACAGATCTATCGTGGTCTTTATTACCTTTGAAAATGAACTGTAATAATAAAACAAATACTCGTGAAGTAAGAAGACAATGTATACTCACTGAGGATTTTAAGAGAGAGTATAAGTTAAGAAGCAACTTCGTTCGACTGAAAGTGTTTTATTCAACTTTGAAGAGAGAAATTTATAGCCAACTACCGATGTTCGAAAACTCAGAAATTTTCAGTCATTTAGGTGGGGAATTAGCCTTGTGGTTAGGGCTTTCATTATTTGCTTTATTTGAAGCAATAGAGGCTGTAATTTATGCATGGAACTTAACAAAAACTTTCTTGTTTAAAAAATAAAAATATTTTAACTGTTTAAATAAAATGCCTTTTTGTTAAATCAGTTTGTTCATCACGTACTTCATCACTTTCATTGAAAATAATTTACAAAGTGTTGTACATTGAAAATAAATTGCAACGATTGCACTTTCGTTTTTCAAAACTTCATGACAGTAAATTGGTTAGGATTAAAAAATGGGACTCTTGCAGTAAATTTATGCGTCAAAGCATAATTTTTTCCTCTCAAAAATGCAGGTTTTACCTCAAAAGTGTTTAGACAGATTAGCAGTCAGTAAACGAAGTTAATTAATTAAAAATCACATCCCAAGTTTTCGAAGTCTTTTTATGAATAAAATAGCGATATCAAACCTGTTAAGTTGCCCACTTTTTTTAGTTAATTACCAGTCTAAAAATTTATAGAAGAGGATAAAGCCAATGTAAAACTGACCACCTGTCTATCTTGCATGTTGACCACTGAAAAAGTCAAATTTGCGTAGGAGAGTTATTGACTGCTGTTTAAAACTTTGCAAAATTTGACTAGAAAAGTAAACTTTCTCGAAAACTTTTATTTGTTGCTATCTCATATGATGAAATAATAATTTAAGCTGAACTAAACATCTCTGCAAGTTAAGCATTTGGAAAAATTACTACTGGCTTTCATAAAAAAAGCAAAGTAGTTTTCTAAAAGTAACAAAATGAATTTTTTAAATGCTGAAATAAATATAACTTTAAGCTTTCTAATTGCATATTATGTTCTAGTGTTTGAGCACTGATATTTCATAAAGCTATTTATAATAAATACTGGCATACATCAATAAGAGAAATATGTACATTTATTTTTTTATAACTAAGTAGTTTAATACAAATTTATATCAGAACTAATTCCAAAATTATGTTACAGTTACAAGTTAATCATTTTATTAAATAATCTTCTTGCTTTAGATGCATGGGATGCTAATGTTTTAAAGTCATGTTAAAAAAATATCAAATGTTTGCTTTCAATTGTAGTATATTTTATATAAATGATTTAAGTACTGATAAAAAAAACTATGAGTCATACAGCTCTATATGTTGACCACCTGTCAAAGTTTACTACTTAAGCAATGCACGTAAGTCGTTAACTTTCACACAGATTGCAATGTACGACAACTTCTAAAAATCTATATGGTTCGAAAAGTTCAGGCCATATATGTTTACTTAATTTCTTACGTATTTTACCATATCTCTTATGCTATTTACGCTAAGCAAAAGTTTCAAACACGCAATTATGAAATTAGTTTAACCAATTTCACAATTTCGTGTTACGTTAAAAAATTCGTTGCTATGTTAATTCTACATTAAAAAATGTTTTTTTCTATAATTACTTATTGTTTTATTATTCTTATTAGCATTAGTCAAAAGTGCACTACATTATAAATTATTTGAAAATTTTACACCGTTCTAAAATACACATTCACATTTTCACTGTTCTAAAAAGTTCCATGCACGCAATTATAAAATAAGTTTTTAAAAAAATAATTTTACGTAAAAAAATTTTTTCTTCCAAAAACTTGGGGAGAGTCGGGTAACCCCGCCCACTTAAGGAGTATTGCTTATATTTCCATATGATCTTGAGTAATAATCAATATTTTTGTATGTTTCTATTGCTTTATCATCTAATTAAATAAAACAAAGAGAATAAACCAAAAAAAGAATAGTTTAACTTTGAAAAATCGAAATTTAAAAAAACATGTTTTTCAGCTCTTTTCAAAATGTGTCGGGTAGCTCCACCCAGTTAGAAAAATTATGTTTTTTGACTGTTTTTTCAGGTGAAAATGAAAATTACCAATGTATTGACAATAGATAAGCCTCATTTATCATTTTTATCACAAAATTATTTTATTCATTACATATTTATATACTTTTAGTGAATTCTATCATTTAATAACAATCATTTAATAACAACAATATTTGCTGTTAAAAATGCATATAACATTCAAATTTGACGCAATACAATAATAATCTTTGTGCAAATTAAACTTAAGACTACTTACTTTAATGCTGTATGTATAGAGAAAATTATTTTTTTACTATCAAAATGAAGTTTAATCGAAACATTCAACCAATTTTTCTTAACTTCATGACTACTGTATTCAACATATTTTGAAAACTATTGCTTACCATGCTACCAGCTACGTAAATACTTGAAACTTTGAAAATAATATTTTTTTAATATAACAATTAATGTCCGATGTACCATTAACTTGAAAAAATATTCTATACATATGAAATTGACAGTGGGCGGGGGTACCCAACACTCTCTTACTTATTTTTTAATTATTCTTATTAATATTACTCGAAAGAGTGCAAGGTTGTAGGTTACTTGAAAATTTCACATCGTTCTAAAAAGTTCTGTATTATAAAATAAAATTTAACCAAAAATAATTCCATGCAAAAAAATATTTTTTTATAATTACATATTATTATTTTTTTATTAGTAGTAGTAGTCGAAAGAGTATTAGATTTCAAGTCATTTGAAAATTTTACACCGTTAAGTTTTACTCCGTTCTAAAAAGTTCCATGCACGTAATTATAAAGCTAGCTTAACCGAAAATTATTCAACGTAACAAATCTTTTTTGTCATTACGTATTATTATACTATTCTTTTCAGTATTAGTCGAAAGAGTACTGGATTATAAATTATTTGAAATTTTTACACCGTTAAAAATCAAAATCCAAAAATTTTCAACTACATCAATATCAAATTTCTCGAAAAAAAAGTGAATATTTAACAATCCAGCTTTTCTAAAAATTGACTCTCAGACGCTATTTGTTCGACCTAAATCACATTTCGTAGTTTTATTATCAAAAATATAAAAATTGACCCGTATTTTAAATAATATAGTTTTCAATAGGGGGGAGGAATTTCTAAAATTTCTAATTCAAACAGTTTATCACAATTATCAAATTCAATAATAAAAAATAATATTAAAAATTATATTTTACTTGAAATTGTTTAAGAATAAATAAGTTTCTAATTCAGCTGAAAAAGTTTTTTGATTATGTTAAAATGCGGGAAATACGAGAAAAAATTAAATGCAGCATTATGGTGTCCAAACTTTTAACAGCTCTTTGAACGAAAATATGGAATCCGTATTTTCCATATTGCGGCTACCTAATATATTGATGAGCGTCAAGAGTTCAAATCTTCTTCAAATCTTAGAGCCCAATTTTATATTTATCTGAAGAAGTACGTTTGTGTGTCTGAACTAGTAACTGTAACTTAAAATATTTTCTGTTCAATTAATTGGCGTATTTGAGATTAGACCTTTGAACCATTAATATGGCATTTCAATAACAGAAAATCCGATCGTTTGATCAAAAGTGATGCAGATCTTATATTTTATATTCTGAGTGCTATAAAAACAATATTTTGAGGGGAACGTTTAATTTGCGTTTGAAATTAGCAATTTTAAACTTCATTTTTTTATGAAGAATAAAGAACTTGAACATTAGTATGACTACGCAAAACAAAAAGCAAAATTCACGTAATTTTTAATGCATGCTTGCTAGATTGTGACGAGGCCCATTTATAGAAAAAAATCAAACTTTCTAGTTCGTCTGATATTTAAAAATGAAGCAAGTGTGTAACTATTCCGTTCTAATTTTGCCTTAATTACAAGATATTTTGCGTTCGAAGACTTTAAAATATCAAGGTTATTTTGCATTAAAATTCTTTCATGCATTAGTGAATCATTAGTAGGATTTTACAGCTTGATACAGACTTTGAAGGTAATCCCGATTTTTCATTGGTTGTCTGCATTTTCAAATATAAGTAGAATTATAGTGTTTTTTTTAATACCTTAGAAACACTGAGAACTAAAATAAGATTAAGTAGAGGTAAACGATGACGATTTTGGACACGAATGGATTGAAAATGTCTAGGATAAAAAGTAATCTGAAGTTACTTAAAATACTCGTGACCGTAGGATTATTATTCTCAATAATGCAAAAAATTCATATCAGGAACTTAGATGGAAATTTTCTTTTAAATAGCACCCAAGTATTATTACTTTCGTTTAAAGAAAATTGTGAAATAATAAACAGGAGGTAAGTAAATTATGTATGCTTTTATATTTTCTTGTTTATAATTACATATTGTTGTTTATTCTGTTGGTGATTTATTCATTCTTATGTTTTGAACAATCAGTTCGAAATATTAGTTCGAACAATCGATTTTTTTGATAACCCTGAATAACGTCGACCACTTATCATCCGTCGCATTGACGCGGTTCCAAAAAGGGACCGTTGTTAAGATGTTAAACTGTACAATTCCGTAAAGCCTTGATGGCAGCTTTTATTAGCATCTTAGTTTTGAAATATAAATTTTTACTTTTAAAATTATAGAGATTGAAAATGCTGCTCAACTACTAAATACTTTTATCGCAAACTTTAAAAAGTATCTTAATTTTAAAATGTAAACTTTTACTTTAAAATTGTTAGAATTAAAAATGCTGATTGCTGAAAAAATTTTATCAAAACTTTTTTTAAGTATCTCAATTTTGGAAACATAAACTCTTGCTTTAAAATTGTAGAGATTGAAATTACTGCTCTTTTTAGATAATCTTTAGTCACAGTCTTTCAAAGTATCTTAATTTTAACTATAGCTGTAAAGTTATAGGAATTGAAAGAGCTGTTCTCCTGTAAAAATCTTTGATCTTGATAACAATATCTTAATTTTCTTATCGATTAATATGTAGTTTAACTGATCACAAACCTATAATTTGTAAACTCAAAATTGAATATATGCATAGTATTGATGCAAGAAGTCAGTTAAGTCCTAAGTTAAATAACAAGCACAAATTTATCTATCCTAACTGTCACCTTTAAAACTTCCTCTGATACCCGGATCGCGCGCTTGATCCCGAAAAAAGAATTTTCGTAGGATTTTATATATTTTTTACAATGTGGTTTTCCTCTCCATGTAACACAAATGAGAGTTATTTCCATCAAAAAGTCCTCCACAAAGGCAATTTTCTCCCAATATTTAATCCAGGAGTTCCCTTGTCTTCACAATTGGTTTTAAAATTAGACGGCTACACATTCATAGTAGTAGATAGTTAATAGGTAGTTGCACATTGGTAGTTGTAAACTCAAAATTGGGTCGGCTGTTCAGTCGCGGTTATAAAATAAAATATATTTTATAATTAGCTGTGGTGGCTCAGGGGATAGAGCATTCGCCTTCTCATGAGGTGACACCGGGTTAGAATCCCAGCGATGACTGGTCTATACGAATTCAGCAGCCGGCTCGAACCAACACCTCCTAGAATAATGAAGGCCTCAGCACGGATCAAATTAGTAGTCCGATGTGACGAAGTTAACTGCGCAGTTGATGAAAAATAAGAAAGATGTCATTACGTTCGGGGTACTAAGCTGCGCAGTGGCTGAAATTACGAAATCTGTCATTACGTTTGGACTACTAAAGGATATTTATGGTAAACCGTGCAGAGGCCTACTCTTTTCTAGGAGGTGTTGCTGGAACCAACCACAGTTCTGACGCAAAATATTCTCAATAGTGGTCTAAACGAATCATCGGTTAGAGTCTCCTTGCCGTCAGACTAACCGTAAGAGCTTTTCGTGGTTTTAATCTCCATGTAAGGCAAATGCATGTTAGTTCCCTCAACAAAGTCCACCATGAAGACAATTTTCTCCCAATATTTAATCCAGGAGTTTATTTATCTTCTGGATAGGGTTCAAAATTACAAGGCTGCAGAGTTGAACATTTGCAGTCGCAAACCCAAAATTTGCTCGGTTGTTCAACGACGGTTATGAAATTGGAAAATATATTTTATAATATCATTGATTTGCTAGCTTGCAGCTCTAATCATTCAAAAATAATTCTTGTGAATTATTTATCTTGGGTTTCCTATGTTAGATTCAAAATCAGTGTTAATAATTTGGTTACTTACAGGAATAACGCCCAAGATAACCACGCCCATCCAAGCTCCATTCGAATACAGTTTAAATTTGAATTTAAAATTACAAGTATATTTATTATATTAATACTCTTTTCAATTAAGCCATGGAAAAATTATGGTTAAATTATTATGCTGTTGTTGTTAATTTACGTCACACTAGAGCTGCACAATGGGCAATTGGCGACGGTTTGGGAAACATCCCTGAGGGTGTTCCGAAGACATGTCATGACAATTTTGATCCTCTGCAGAGGGTATGGCACCCCCATTTCGGTAGCCCGACGACCTGCACGCAACGTCGAGCATTTTACGGTAGAACAGTTTAACGAGGACCAATACCGCACACCCTCGGTCCCTAAGCAGACTGATCCAAGTGGTCATCTACCCACACACTGACAGCAGCCAGTGGTGCTTGACATCTGTGATCTGCTGGGAACCGTGTCTTAACGATCAGTCCACTGCGGGGGGTTGGCGAGCGCCAGCGAGCAGGGGGCGAAGCCTCCTAGTTTATTTTATTTCATTTTATAATCGTCGGTGAACAACTGATGAGATTTTGGGTTAACGACTGCTAATGTTCAACTCCGTACCCTTGTAATTTTAAATCAAATCTAGAAGACAAGATAACTCTTGGAATAAATATTGGAAGAAATTTTGCCTTAGTGGAGGACTTTTCGATGCAACTAACAGCGTTAGATGGAAAGGAAAACCGCAAAAGCCTCCCACTGTTTCCCCGACTGTAATGGTACTCTAACCCATGATCCGTCTACCACTGACAAGGGAAACTAGGGAAGTGTAACTCGCCAATTTTGAAATAAACTAGTAGGATGTATGCCTTATGAGGAATAATTTTAGGGGGCAATATTCGTTTCGGCCCATAGAAGGCTCTGTGAGAGATAAAAAATAATTCAATGTATAGAAAAATCGGTATTTTATTACTTCAATGCAGACTTATTGTAATTGTGTCATACTTCAATTAATTTGTAATTAATTGGTTAATTAATTATTTGCAAAGTAATAAATTAATTAACAAATAAATTAATTATTCATTAATTATTAATTACTTACTTATTTAATTAATTATTAATTAATAAATTGGTTTGCAATTACATACACCAATTAATTTGGAAAATTTTTTGAAAAAAGAAATTTAAAAAATTTAATGTCAATTTTTTTTTTTAAATTAACCTAACAGATTTTTCTGAAAAACTACAGATATATAAAATTTCCGAAATCAATTTTGGCAATAAATATGCATTATATTGTACGTGAAGTACCACAAAATTAATTGGAGTATGAGATAATTACAATAACTAATAGTCTACATTGAAGTAATAAAATACCGATTTTTCTATATATTGAATTATTTTTTATCTCTCACAGAACCTTCTATGGGCCGGAACGAATGTTGCGCCCTAAAATTATTCCTCATAAGGCATACATCCCACTAGTTTACTTCAAAATTGGCGAGTCACACTTCCCTAGTTTTCCTTGTGAGTATATTTTACGTCAGCAAAATTGTCGGTGTGCCTGCATTAATTATTTTTTTAACATTATACATTTATTTTTTGACAATTATTGTATTCAATTAATTGTTGTGCGTCTGTAACCTACTTAAAAAAATTATAACAAATTCGAATGAATGCAGAATTATCACTGGTTTTAAGCGCAGCTGCCCTTCTGAAATGGTGTGTTTTGAGGTTGACTTGCAGTCTCTCCTCATCGGAAGACAGGCTATTCTTGTCAAAGATTATAACAAACTCTCCAGCATTGGTCAACAAAACAATGCATTAAAATACCTCAATAACTGGACTTTCTTCCGAAGACTGAATAAAAACATCCCGTTTAGTGAAAGTGCCGCTCATCTTCTCCTCATTGCTAATGTTAAGCCATATATTCCCTACAATGTTGCATGAATCCTTCTGAGGATTTTTCTGGTATCTTCTTTCACTACAATCTTCCTGTTTCTGTTAATAAAATAGATTTTCGGCCAGAACATTTTCGACTATTGTCCTTGAAGGTTATTAATAAAATCCCCAAACGGGTTATCAAAATTTATACTGATGGCAATAAAATTAGTAATCAGGCGGGAAGTAGAATCTTCATTGAAACTCCGGAAAATACAGATTCTCTATGTCAACGTAACCCTGTCTCCTGTTCTGTTTTCAGTAGTGAGCTTTTTGCAATAGATAAGGGTCTTGAAACTATTGTGAGAAAAAAACAATTGCAATAAATTTTGGATACTGACTGATAGCGGTAGCTTAATGCAACATCTTAATAACTGGACTCACTTTGAGGACATTACTAGTATCTTTATCATGCATAACTTAAATCTCATTTCCCTTCAGCGTAATACACGTATCCAATGGATTCCTTCCCACGTGAATTTACATGGAAATGACTTGGCAGATAGTCTTGCAAGAGCAAGATTTTGTCTCACTCCGCGTCTGCTTCAGAGCTAAGATATCTTGCGAACTTTTCTTAACGAAACAATTAAGAAGGATTAGTTGATACCTCCTACTCACAATTTGTATCGGAAAAGAAGGCAAGGCCTAGCTTTGACTTTTTTTTATAATAGGAAAATCTGTACCATCATCTCGCTCTTCGCCAGCGGCCACTTAAAGTGTTTACGTTTTTATGAGGATATAAAAACACACCCACTTTGCTCCAAGTGCCACCAATACCAGGCTTTACCTGAAAGCATGTTGGACTTTTTGGGACTCTTATGGGAGGAAATTCATTCATCTCCTCTTGTTGTATCCGATTTTTTTCAATGTCAACGGATTCTTAGATCTAGTCTGATGAGTCAGACCAGATGTGAGATTAACAACAATAACAGAACTGGAATAGATTTAGAATTGCTTTTAAACATGAACAATAAGAAAAATAATTTTACATCATTAATATAATGCATGCAATTCAATCGTAATATAATAATTTTTATTGAATGGAAGCAACAAAAAAAAACTCAACTAAGAGCCATAAATCGCAGAATAATTAATTATTCATGCTATAAATGTAACTGTACTGAAGTAAACAGAAATATGTCAGAAAAATTAAATTATGAATTGTATGTGTTAACTATTACAATCCACAATATTGCCATAGCAATATAGCCATTCTAAGCATACAGTATTGTGATATAGGCATTTTTTACTAAAGTATTGTCATACTATTACATGAATTAATAATCTAGAGAAGGGGTCTTGCTTAAAGATCAATTTGAAAAGCGCCTTCAACAATTTAATATCATCGATCCTTTGATAACCTTTTTTGTTAATCATTTTACCAACCAAATAAACGTAACAGTAATAGCAACATACATTTCAGAATTTCTTCAAGTAAAGCGAGAAGAAGTGGAGATAGAAATTGTGGAACTTCAGAATGACATTATCCTCAAAACTATTATATCAGATGAGAAATTCTGGAATATAGTTGAAGGAACAAATTCCATTCTTAAAAAGAGCAGCACATGAAATGAAGTCGTTTTTTCGTTCCATATTGACTGTATTTTATAAATAATTTTTATACTTCGTATGTTTTGAAAGCAATTTAGTAATCATTTATTTTGCACAAGAATATTAATATTAATTATATTCATATGTTAAATTTATTCTTTCAATTAAATTTTTTGTACATTATATGTAGTGTGTATTATTACCTTTGTCTATCAACTATAAATTTATCTTGAAAAAATAAATGGTGCCCGCCATTCGACAGATATTCTGGTATTTGCTCTTAGGTACGAAAGGGAGTATCTAGAGTATTGTCATGTCATTATGGGCATTATTTCTTAAATTCAAATTCATATCTAATAAATATTATTCCTTTTCTTAATGTTTAAAACAGCTAGTTATTTTTTTTTTTATTTTATTTTCACTCTATAAGCGAGTGTCAAGTTTTTCTTTCGATAATAGTTAACCTTATATTTTAGAAGTGTGTAACCAACTATTATAGAAGGTCACTATAGCGTATATAAAAAATCGATTTTAATCTTTTTTTCTTCAAGAGCTTTAACGATAGCGAAATACGTTATTGGGTTGCTTTTATTCTCTAACGAATTTTTGTTTTTTTTTCGTCTTTAGTAAAATTATTTAAATATAAACGTTAGGTATCGTGGGGTTAATCCGATTGGCTTGATTTTTGGCAAGGCTCCAAGAATTGATTTCACTCTAGATTGCGAAGCATCGGTTAATATAATAACTTTACTTCCTTCATTTTTGATTTTCAGTTGAGAAATTGGGGGTTGGGCTCTTATCTTTGATTTTTAGACTGACCAGTTGAAATGTTAAATCTTTGAATTTAAATATTTGAATGTGGATTATCACAGCATATTCATGTATAAGATAGCAAGACAAATGACGTAGTTATACGCCTCTTATGCATAAACTCAGAAGATTAAAAAAAATTGCTTTTTCTAATTTCTATCTGTAAGTTGAAATGGATTTTAGTTTAATTCTGATAACTACAATAAACTACAACTCATGACGTCACAGAACAATTGCGCAGCAGCACTTTGAGTTATACTTTCTACAACTTCAACAATTTCCTTGGTACATATCAATGTCTGTAGAAAGTACTGCGGAGGCTTGCAGGAAGGAAATTTTGAGTAAAGTGTTATGATGACGCCATAGAGCAGTGTTTCCCAAAGTGTGGTACTCGTACCCCAGGGGTACGGGAAAAGTTTAGCTGGGGTACGTGCTTTTATGCGAAATATCTTGCAACAAACAAAAATTTCAAAATTTTTTATTTAAAAACAAAGCTAGTCATGAAAATTTACGATTACGTATTTTTCTATTGGCTATTTTTTGCAGAGTTAACAGTTAATAATTAGTGGTATCAACAACCAGTTATGATTTTTAACTTTTGTGCAATTTTTTTAATAGTAAAATATACATTCATTTTTTTTATTAGTGGTGCACAGCGTTACAAAAAATTTAGAAAGGGTACACAAAGGTCATAAGTTTGAGAAACACTACCCTAGAGGTATGGGAACAGTTTAGAGGGGCTACGCGTTCTTCTGTGAAATATCTTGCAACAAAAGAAAATTTCAAAACGTTTTATTTAAAAACAAAGCTAGTCAAGAAAATTTATGATTGCGTATTTTTCTATTGACTATTTTTTGCAGAGTTAACAGTTAATAATTAGTGGTGTCAACAGCCAGTTGTGATTTTTAACTTATGTGCAATTTTTCACAGTAAAAATAAACATTCATTCATACATAAAATTCATTCATTCATTCGAATTAAACATACAAATACATTCATTTTTTAATTAGTGGTACACAGCGTTGCAAAAAATTTAGAAAGGGTACACAAAAGTCATAAGTTTGGGAAACACTGCCTAGAGGATCGTTCTCAAGTATTATCGTTCATGAAAAAATCACAAACATCAATGAATGCTTATTCAAGTGAGATTAAAAGTATCAAATCTAGTTTGTGTATAGAATATCAAAGACCTAATAGACTTTCATCGATCAGTCTTACATTGTCAACCAACTATTACATTGGTTCTGATGCTTCCAGTAATCGACATCCATGATGGCTCCTTAACTATTTATATAATTTAAAGATTCTTACTTCATTTTTGAGAAGTTTTACAGAATATTTAATAAAGACATCTAAAAGTATCTTTATTAGAATATTTAAATGTCAAAGTCAGTAAGGTCAGACTAATTATTGTCTAATTTTGTTGATGTTTGATAAAGAGCAACTAAACTTTAAAAATAGTGATATTTTTTCATTCATATATATATTGCAGGTTCCTAAAACACGCTGTTTTTAAGAAATTTTATGATTCAGAATATGTTCCTTACCGACATTTACAACTTCTTCAAAGCGGACGGTAAGAATTAACCAAGCGTTTCAATAAATTCAGTAAAAAGTAAAGTATATATTTTTGAATATTAGTATGTTTTGAATATATATTAGTTATTCAACAGAAACTTGTTTAAGTAACGCTTACTTATCTCTCTATAGACCGTTACATTTTTTCTTGAAAAGCAGAACAAAACATTAGAGGGTGCCAAATTAAATTTTAAAAAATCTCAGAATTGTGGGTTTAAAAATACATCATGTTCAGCTGTTTGTGTTTAGGAATTAGTATTTTTTTCTTAAGAGTCATTAGGTAAGATAACTTTTAATGGGAAAATATGATTCGTTAGCCTCTTTCTCTGCTTAAATTGTTTTCGCTGCAATTAAATAATTACTTATGTTAAAAATTACGGTATGAATTTTCACGGTAAAACAGATTTTACAGATGCTACACTTAAGGTGTCGGTACTTTTTAAAGCAATTTGAACAGGAATTTTTTATGATGCAGACAGCAAACATTTAGAAATATGAGATGTGAAAAAAATTATTCAATAGATAAATATGTTTGTTATCAAGAATACGATAAATGATCAATTTCTGCACATTGGTGGAGCCTTGGGTATAAATTCAACTTTGACAATGCCAAAATTATTTCTATCCCAGTCACATCAGCTCATCTTGATACCCTGGAATCTTGTTTCGTTTACGTAATTGCTGATTCCTTGTTAACGACATTAGTTCCTCACTTCCTCTCCTTAGCGCGGGGAAATACATTTTACCTTGATTTGCATTTCTCGGCCACAGTGGTTTTTTTGTTTTGTTTTATCATCTTTTTGCTTCACTGTAAGCCACTGCATTTTTCCTGAGTTTGTTTCTCACCTTTATTTACAAATGTATGTTTCATACTTCAAATTACTTTCGTTTCTTTTCATTCACGTGTGGCAAATTTTGAAATTTGGCGCCTATTTTTGAGCGCTTGAAACATGTCAACTTTTTTTTCCATCTGCATACTTTTGAATTTAATGTTAATTCTGTTTCTTGAGATTATTTATTCAGTAGTTTCCAAGTTTGGATAAATCTAAAGTCAACAGTTGATTTCTTTTAACATCATGAATATATGAGAAAACTACCCAAGACAGCCACAAAAGTTTGGTTATAATAGATGGAAATATTCGGAGTTTTGAACCGAAACGTCAAGTTATGTGGCAAACAGTTTAAAAACGTCCAAATATGTGGCAGTAACTAAGATAATTAAAACTCCATAGCTACCATCATCATCATCCCCTAACCATGACCAGGATCCATTTTTAGGGTGCTATCTTTTAAAAGCTATAAAAGGTACGCCGCTTAATTTTGAACCTGGTCAGACGACGTGGACACTACACGAGCTGGTACTCCTCTCACCAAACTTATCATAAGCAACGAGACGACTATCAGCCTCGACAGTTTTAACGTGCACCTTTCTGAATGTACACACAAATTTTTTCTCTCTTTTATTTTTACTCTCAGGATCGAACTAATTACCCCCAGCTCCCCAACCTATAGTGTGAGCAACGCCTTAGCCGTCTGCGATTCCGGAGCAACCTGTTATGGTGACTTAGAGTCACCCCTACACACTGATATTCAACTTATAAAAAGTAATAAGGAGATACTGACTCAAATTTTATGCAAATGGTCTGGTATAAATACAAAAAAGAGCAGTTTTGTGAATGAGCATCCGTCAATTATGATGAAATCCGTCAATTATGATGATGAGTCAATTATGACGAAAATATACTAAAAGTGCTAGATTTCCACCCAAGCCCAAAATGCTGTCTAACATACTAAACATTCCTGAAAAAACCCTCCTTACTTAAACTTTTCAACTGGACTGCAGTCAGTCCACTTCGAGAAACTAGCTAGTCATTCTAGATCACTGGGAGCTTATCTCATGATTAAGAGACAGTACGTCAGATGTCTATTTTGTTCTTGTAGTACCTAGTACAGCTCAGGGAACAGAGCACTCACTTCCAAATGACGTGAGTCGGTTTCGAATCCCTGCTATGGCTGGTCGATACGAATTCCGCACCCGGCTTTCGCTGAACACAGTACTGACCTTAAATATATCCTCAAAGACGGAACATGGGTTAGAGTCCCTTACAACAGGCTAACTGTAGGAGGTTTTCGTGTGAAAATCCTCTCCATGAAGAGAAATGCAGGTTAGTTCCATCAAACAGTCCTACACGGAAGCAAATTTCCCCCAATACTTGATCCAGGAATTCCCTTGTATTCTGGATTGTGTTCAAAATTACAAGACTGCGGAGTTGAACGCTGGCACTCTTAAAATCAAAATTGGGTCGGTTGTTCTACGACGGATTTAGTATAAAATACCTAGCACAAAAAAAAACTTAAAATAACCATTTAAACCAAAATTTTTTTTTCTATTAACTATTAAATTTATTTTAAAATGTAAAATACATGCAAAACTGTAATTTTCTTTATAAATTTTGCCACTTACACGTTTTACGCGAAATTATTAGATATATTTTTGTTATTATACAGATATTATGTTTGATTACACAGATATTATGTATTGTTTTTAGGAGATATATATGAAACTAAAGCACTTGCCAGAAATCCAAAAATTACAGTCTTTATAACATTTACATATATTCTACTAACAAAATGGTTGATACCATGGATACTGGAAAAACGGAAACCATTGGAGATCAAAAGAACCATATTGATATATAATTTTTTGGTCGGCTTATTGAATGGCATTTTGGCTTGCATGGTGAGAAAGGATTTTTTACCATAACTACTATTCTTTTAGCCTTTTGACGCAGATGGAACACCAGCTCCCTTTTTATATATTTTTTTCTGACGATCCTTGAAGTGAAAATATATTTTGGTATTTTTTAATCATAAAAAATTGTCTAATACTTGCTAAAAACAATCTGTTAGATTATTGATTTATATTTGCACTAAAATATAAAATATACAATAAGTAGTATGAAAATTGATTTTTTAAAAATTTATATTTTTAAAAAATCAATTTTCATACTACTTATTGTATATTTATTGTATATTATATAAAAAGATTTATATGTGGCTGGCTGGGTGGGGCAGTTGGTTTTTCGTCGGCCTTCTGAGCCCAAGTCTGAGGGTTCGATCCCCGGCCCAGACACCGGATTTTCGGGATGCTGAAAATCCTCAGCGGCCATGTCGTATGATTATGCGGCATGAGAAAGATTCCTGGATGCCTTATTGGCTCTTGGCATTTCCGGCAAAATTAAATTCCTAGTGCACTTTAGCATTCAGAGTCTCGGTGCTGCCACCTAGTGTGGCAGAAACTGGACGTCCAAATTAACATGACCAACAGTATCTCACCCATTGTGGTGGTCCTGAAAGAGTGGATACCACCTCTGGAGAACACACTAGGTCTGCTTATCGGCAAGACCGATTGTGCAGCTCATTGAACAGGTAAAGAATTTATATTTAAAAATTTATCAATAATTAATATTGTAAATTAAAGAAATTTTAATGATGAATTGTTCTGTCCCTTAGATTTAAATAATTGAAAATAAGCGCAAATTTGATAAATTCTTTTGAAGTGAGCCGTGTTTGGAAGATTTCACTACTACATCACTATGTGTGGGAAGGGAAAATTTTGGAAAATTGCTGAAAATTTTGCTTTTAAACAAGTTATTTTTTGATTTTCTTTATTTCAAATTAATAAATTCATTATTGATTTTATTACAGACTCAAAATATCTAACTACATTTATTTTCAAATGTGTTTTTTACTCTAATTTTTCAACAAAAAAAAACAAATTTAAATAGAATAAAGGGTTGTTTAATAGAAAACTATAGAACTACATGTTGAAAGGGAAGATTTTTGAAAGTAACTGAAAATTTCGCTCTTAAAAAAAATTTTTTTTATATTCTTTATTTCAAATTAATAAATTCATTATTGATCCTTTTACTGACTCAAAATATCTAGCTACATTAATTCTCAAATGTGTTTTTTACTCTAATTTTTCAAAAAATAATTAATTTAAATAGAATAAATGGCTGTTTAATAAAAAACAATAGAACTACGTGAGGAAAGGGAAGATTTTTGAAAATAACTGAAAATTTCGCTTTTAAAAAAGTTATTTTTTGATTTTCCTTATTTGAAATTAATAAATTCATTATTTATTTTATTACAGACTCAAAATATCCAACTACATTAATTTTCAAATTTGTCTTTTTCCCTAATATTTCTAAAAAAAAGTAATTTGAATAGAAGAAATGTATGTTTAATAGAAAACAATAATGCAATTAACTGAATTTTAAAAAGTCACTGAAGGCAAGAGAAACAGTAACATTACTAATGGGGTTAAGTTTTTATAAGACCTGATATATAATTATTATAAATACTGGGACTGCAGGGAATATTTTGTTTTGTTTCTCTTACAAATGTTTAGAATATATAATGTATACCACTAAATAAATATTTCCTTTAATTATTTAAAGTCTGTAAACGAAATACTATTAACAATTTATACAATTTTGTGATAATTTCTATTACAGTCAAAAGTCATGGAAATAAAACTTAATACTAATAATAAATAAACATTTTCAAGAATGAAATGTGTCCAGAGGTCACGGGAAAAAGAAATTTGTAGAGACCTGTTTATACGATTTTTCTTGAACCAGGATTGGTTGAAATTGATGGAAACCTGTTTTGCTTGGAGCTTAATCACGTTAATGATCATCCAAGCTCTCGGTTTTAAAGGCCTGTTTACACGGTCCAATTTCTTGAATCCGAGAAATTGGATGGATTTCTCTGTTCAAGAAATTGGATGATTCGTCGCCACTATCCAAGTTCTTGAATTTCACTAATTCGTTTAAAGAAAAACTTGCGCATGCGCATTGTTTATGTTCAACATTATAAAATAATACTTACATAAGTTTAAAATTACTAAATAAATTCAAATAAAATCAAAATAACACAAATAAACACCAACAGATCAATTTATTTGGACTAAAATATATGAAAACTGACAACAAAATGACATAATGCAGCCTGCTTGTTGACGTCACAAAATGTAAGACGCTGATTGGTTAAGGGAGAAAAAAACTTGGATGGGAAGAAGAACATGAACTATCGTCCAGACCAGACCAAGAACTATCGTCCAAGAAGTTGGATCAAGCCCTTAGATGATTGGTTACACGATCCAAGCTCAAAGCAAAACAAGCTTCCATCAATATCAATCAATCTCTGTCCAAGAAATTGGATCGTCTAAACAGGCCTTATGGCCTGTTTAAACGATCCAAGTTCTTAGACCAAGATCGATTGAAATCGATGGAAATTTATTCTGCTTGGATCGTGTAAGCTATCATCCAAGTTTTTGGTCCACGCATTTGGATGATAATAGATCATGTTCTATTTTCCCCCGAAGTTTTTCCGTCTCTGTCAAGTTTTTCCATTCCAATTTTTTCTACAATTTCATGACGTCAATAAACAGGCATCTGATTATGTCCTTTTGTTATCCGTTTTCATATATTTTAATCCAAATAAATTAAAATGTTAGGATCCTTTTTTGTGTTATTACGATTTTATTCGAATTTATTTTGTAAGTTTGAATTCAAGTAAATATGATTTTATAATGTTGAATACAAACAATGCACATGAGCAGGTTATTCATCCGACCAATCAGGCACATTCAAGAACTTGGATAGTGTCGTCGAATCATCCGATTTCTTGGAGAGAGAAATTCCTCCGAGTTCTTGGATCCAAGAACTTGGACCATATAAAATAGGCCTTAAGCCCTTGGATGATAGTAGAGCATGTTTTACTTTCCATCCAGATGTTTCCTTCCTTAACCAATCAGCTCCTAACTTTTTATGACGCCAACAAGCAGGCATCTGATTAAGTCATTTTGCTGTTCTTTTTCATATATTTTAAACCAAATAAATTAATCTGTTAGGATCGATTTGTTTTATTATGATTTTATTTGAATTTATTTTGTAATTTTGAATTCATGTAAATATGATTTTATGATGTTGAATATAAACAATGCGAATGTTCAAGTTTTTCATCCGACCAATCAGTGACATTCAAGAACTTGGACAGTGTCGACGAGTCATCTAATTTCTTGGAGAGAGAAATTCCTTCAAGTTCTCGAATTCAAGAACTAGACCATATAAACAGGTCTGAAACAAACGCCAGCCAATACCAGGGCCACCTAGAAAGGTAGCCCATTCTCCCACATATCCCTTCCCACACGTAGTGATGTCATTTTCGACCAATAATGTGACACTTTATGAGCAGAATTAATTTCAGATTTAAAGTCCTCAATGCCAAATTAGGCAAGATCAAGTGTTTGTATACATGTACTAAAAAAATTTGTCCCTAGTGTAATTTTGAAATATATATATATGAGCAATTCTACAAATAAGCGCAAACTAGGCGGCCAAAAAAAAATTATTTCTCTTTTGGCAGCCTAATTGACGTTTATTTGTAGAATCGCTCATATAGCGGGAGGGGCAAATAACCTAAATACAAGCGAGCACCTGTGTTCGATGTAATAAACAAGCATCAGCCACAAATTTTGCACTATTAGTTATCAGGTCAATCACTTTCAAATGTCAATCATTTTCTTCTCCAATTGTTGCAATTTAAGGAGATAGTTCAGCGAAACTATCTAACAGCGAACTATTCAGCGAAACTCTCTCTCTCTCTCTCTCTCTCTCTCTCTCTCTCTCTCTCTCTCTCTCTCTCTCTCTCTCTCTCTCTCTCTCTCTCTCTCTCTCTCTCTCTCCCTCTCTCTCTCTCTCTCTCTCTCTCTCTCTCTCTCTCTCTCTCTCTCTCTCTCTCTCTCTCTCTCTCCTCTCTCTCTCTCTCTCTCTCTCTCTCTCTCTCTCTCTCTCTCTCTCTCTCCCTCTCTCTCTCTCTCCCTCTCTCCCTCTCTCTCTCTCCCTCTCTCCCTCTCTCTCTCTCTCTCTCTCTCTCTCTCTCTCTCTCTCTCTCCCTCTCTCCCTCCCTCTCTCCCTCCCTCTCTCTCTCTCTCTCTCTCTCTCTCTCTCTTGCAATTTGCAATAACTTTCGAAACAAGAATTTCGAAAAAAAATTCTGTGTTTAACTAATAAACAAATATGGCACTTTCAATTTTTAAGTTGAATTCCTATGGCTTGTAGAGCAAGAGAAGCTCATATGGTGTTTTTTTTTCTACATGTTTAGCAGTAATAACTGTTATAAACTCTCTCGAACTAATAATAGAGTGTTACATATTTCTTTATTCATTGTACTTCCTGCTGTATTTTTCTAACAACCCATGCATTATCAATTTTATTAAATTTTATTGTTTTTGTTCAATAAAACAATATGTAGCGTTAAGTTGCATATTACTTTGGAGCACAAAGCTGCTAAGCCGATGGCTCTTTCGTCTTTTTAATATAGAGAAACTGTTTAGACTATTGCAATCATTATGAAATTCATGTTCATTAATTTCAATTTGCTTTATTATTGAAGTTAAGATTCCTTGTCAAATCAATCCTTTTGAGATAAGTGCTTTTATTTTTTTTTCTATTTGCAGGCAATAATTGCGACTGCCGAAAATTGGAAGAATAGATGTACAGTTGAAACAATTGCGAAACAGCAAATACACGTAATTTTTATCTTTCTATTGTATATTTTTATTCCTCTTTTATTATTTTTTTCTGCAATTAAATTGCATAGTTCATTTTCTGATATTATTACAATTTATTAAGTCGCCAAATGCGCACAAAATATTTTACTATTAATTAATAAAATAATAAAAAATTATAAAAATTTACTAGAAATTATTTTTTACTGGAATTATCTTTGGATAAACAAATTTTATAATTGAGTGCAAAAGTTTTTCATTTCGCTTAAAATGTTCTGGGGATATGGCGAAATACGCAAAAAGGGGTCCAAACTTTTCACCGTTCTCCTTATTCACTCAATCATGACCATATTTCCCAGATTAGGGCAACTCCCTATATTTTTGAGGTCAGTAATCCAAATCAGTCAAAAAAGCTGTGAGCCATTCAGAGAAAGTAAGTTTTTGTGTTTGATTTCGTAATTAATATCGTCTGCACAAATTAATTAGCATATTTATTAGTCTATATAACCCTCTCACCATTAAGATTGAGTCGTAGACCTGTGAAGGTCCAATCATTATATCAAAAGTTATGCAGAGTGCTCCGTTTATTTTTTGCGCTCTGTACATACATTGGTTAACAACATTTGTCAATGTGAGAACCATAATTCGTAACCTTATTAGTGTAACACCTTGATCAAAAAGTTCCCGGAATTTATTAAGAAAATTAAAAATGCAAGTTTATTCATCTAAATCTATATTGTCCCCTTCAAAGTAATCCCTATCGACTGCAACACACTTATACCAGCGCTTGATCCAATCCGCGAAACATTTTTTACATTCGGTTTTCGGTATGTCCATCAGTGCTTCCTGCGATTTTTACTTGATGAACACCATTACCATTTGATGAACGCCATTCACTTGCCTGATGTCTGGATTGCGTGTCGTACTCATAAACCCATGTCTCGTCTCCAGTAATGATTCTTTTGATGAATGTAGGATCGGATTCAGTCTCGCAAATCATGTCTTTTGCGACGTCAACATGGTCTCTTTTTTATGTGAAATTGAGGTCTTCTATTTGAGGGAGAAGCAAAAGCACCTACTTTGCTGCTACACGACGGAAATCCAAATTATTAACCAAATGTCTTGGACGGATCCATATGCAATGTTCAAGCCCTCCGCTATCTTTCTGATGGTTAATTTGCGGTTATTGACCAACATTTCTTTTACTTTATCAATGCTTTCGTCGGTTTTCAATGTCGATGATCTGCCACTGCGTTCATCATCTTCGATTGACTCACGACCACTTTTGAACCGCTCGTGCCTCTGGTAAACGACCGTTTTCTTTAAAAAAAATCGTTGCCGAAACACTTTCCCAACGTTCGCGCACTATTAAAACCGTTTTTTACGCAAAATTTCGAATCGGAACGAGAATCGGAACGATGGTAGTTCCACCACCCGGGGGTTATTCCGGGAACTTTTTGATCAAGGTGTATGTTGATTGTCAACACACGGTTATATAAGTGAAAAAGAATGATATTCAAGAAATATTTCTGATTTCTACCAAAGCATCTACGTGATTTTCGACACTAATCGAACAACGTCATCAGTTATAAAATTCGTCTTTTTTTTTTTACAATAATATTTATCGAAATAGTGCTATTGCTTTATATTCATTTCCATCCATTTCTTTTATTTAACAGAGAGGCTTGCACATAATGTGGTATATGTTTGGATGACTAAGTATTTGGAGTTGTTGGATACGGTAAAAAAAAACAAATATTATGCTATTTTGTTTGACTATTTACAATTTTATAATCATGAATGTTTTTACAAAAAAAAATTTTAATCGTCTTATTTCAGGTTACAATTTTTTTTAAGTTTTTCAAGAGATAAGAAGCAAAAATTAATTTCTAAAGTTATAATCTATAATTTTATTGTTAATCTGTGATATAATATTTAATAGCCAAGTATAAGGGTTTCGTATGACCTTTTGTTAATACTTGGAGCAAATATTGATTAACAAAATTGACAATGAATGATTTATTTTTTGATTGAAATATAACTGCAAGAGTAGTTTTGTAAAGAAAATACTATTCTAATGAATGAAATAGAATAATATGTCAAAGATATATAAAAATGCATGAAAATTATATAATTACTATTACAATGCTAAAAACTAATTGGATAACTGACACAATCAAATTACTGTTGCCTTTCGTTTGGTATGAGAGCACCGCATGTGTGAAAGTATATTATAGATCAGAACCCTGCTGATAGATGGAAGTACCACTTATGCGTTTGTGCATTTCCTAAATTTAGACATGGATCTGAAGGAGAAAGAAATTCTCCCCAGATATTTGTACCCATGATATTGCTCAGTGACCTATAACTTTCAATTCCACAGGTTTCAAGAGCACGTATTACATTACGAGCATTTATTCCATTGTGAGCAACCACGTCACTTCCGGACCGGAGTCCGATTCTCTAACCACTGGGCTACCACGGTTCTTAAGAAATTATTTTCTCACTAATGCCATTTTCAAATTCTATTGTTTATATTCTAAACAAATAATACAAACATTTTTCATTTACAAAATGATTCAAATGATTCAAACTGCTTACTGTTTCCAGGTTGTTTTTTTACACACTTATTTTTTCCCCTTTTTTTAAGTATCAATACTTGTTTTAATTCATGATACCTCGTGAAAAAATATTGGGGTGTACAAATTAGTTCGGTCCGTTTTTAAAAAATGACTCTGCTGTTTTGAATGTTATATAGTGACAGCTGGTTTCGGTGGTTTCAGAGAGGTTAAGCATCTGTCAATAATATTCAGTTTACATCACTTTGAGTTTCATACAAAAACCCTGTTTTTTACTTTGTTGAATATGTCAAATTTTGCGGTAATGAAGCCCCATTTGCGGGAAGTTTTATGTTTCTGCTTTAATTGAAAGAAAAGTGCAGCTGAAACGCATTGAATGCTTGTAGAAGTTTATCTTGACAATGCTCTAACTGATAAATCATGTAGGGAATGGTTTCGACGTTTCAAGAATGGTTAATGGGGAATAAAGAATGGTAAATGGTGAATGATAAAGGGGTGAATAGTTTTGTATACTATGAGCTGCTACAAACTAGTGATTCCATTACGGGCGATTGGTATAGACTACAATTGATTCATTTGAAGCCGTGCATTACGAGAAAAAAGAGTGGAATCGAGCAAAGACATGACAAAGTTATTTTTCTGCGTAATAACGGTTGGACTGATGTCTCAAAAGTCGTAAAAAACTATTTGGAAACGCTCAAATGGAATATTTTATCACACCCGCTGTATTCATTGGACATTGCTCCTTCTGATTACTGGTTGTTCCGACGGATGCAGCATGATTTTGCAGGTCACCAGTTCACTAACTTCGAAAATTGGCTCCTAACTTGGATCGCCTCAAAAAAAGAGACATTTTTTCGAGATGGAATTCGAAAATTACCTGAGAGGTGGGAAAAAGTAGTAGCCAGCAATAGACAATACTTTGATTAATCTGTTCATTCATTTTGTTCTGAAATAAATGACCATTTTTGACCACAAATAAACGGACTGAACTAATTTGTACTCCCAATAACTGAATTTCAAATGAAATAGATAACAAAAATGAGAAGGAGTGACGTCAGACAAATGAAAACAAGTCATTACAAGTCACCAAGTAACACTCCAAAGTCAGAATGTGAGGAGGAGCATGGCATATGCGAAGGTGAAGCAAGTAGACATAAACGATATATTGGCAAATATTGATATTTTTGGCTAATCATGGTAACGATATTAAATAGATTCTTATGATATATCAAAAATACAATAAATATCAATATTAACAGCTACAATAATATCGATACAATATTAATTTCAGAAAATAACTACATTGATAAATATCAGTATGCGATAAATATCGAAAAATATTAATAACGAAAAAACGAGAAAAGAACTTTTCCTTTACTACAGTGTTTTTACTGTTCAAGAACCTAGGTGCCGAGCTCTATTTTCCTTAGAACTATTTGGCATGTAACTATATAACAACTTATATGGAATTTTGGACTTATATTTTACTTATACAGAACTTATATGAAATTTATATTGTTTTATATGGAACTTATATGGAACTTACATGGAATTTTAATGAACTTATATAGAACTTATATGTAACTTATATGGATTTATATTGAACTTATATGTAACTTATATGGACTTATACGAAACTCATATAGAACATATATGCAGCTTACATACAACTATTAGCTATATAACAAGTGTATTGGTGGATATATCTATATGTAACTCCTTTCTTAAAATAATGATTTTATGAAAAGTAATCTTCTTTAAAGTCGGAGTCAAGCTTTCAAGAAAGTCTGGAGTCGGAGTTGGATTCGAGAATTTTAGCTACAAAGCTCTAATCAACTCAACGAAATCTGCACGAAACTGAAAGAAATACACTGAAATAATTAATAAAGCTAAATCATTTCATTTTTTTTTTCCTTTCAGGTAGGTTTATTATAAGAAACTTTATTATGTCTATCCAATAAAAGTAAATATTAACTATAATCAGTATCATTTGACATGATGCTGTTGCTCAAGGCTAACTCATGCTAGTCAAAAATTATATATCGATTATATTATCAATCGATCCATTTTCTTCTTGTCCCTTTCGGTGGACAGTAAAAAAGCACAGAGCTTACAGTAACGCCTATATTAGTACATTTAGTACCAATTAGAAACAGCACCAATTTTCCTAATACCAATAATATAATAATTACCAAAATTAATTAAGTTCATTGGCGTCAATAATAGTATGACGATAGTTTTTGCGGTTGGTATCGAATAAGTACCTTTTTTTTCATTAACATTGCTTTTTAAAACATAATTTATTTTTCTTTATTTCATTTACCGTTGATTTTAATTTGTTTAGTTTTAATAAAAACGCGTTTTAAAAGGAAAAATAAACATTTGCTTTCGGATAACTTTAGAAATGCTAACTCGATAGCTCAGATGTCTGCTACAATGATCACTGAGCTTGCAGAAAAACTTTAAAAACTTATTACTTATATAAAAACTATTAATATAACCTTCAAAATTAGAGTGCTTTGATTTTTCAAAGAGGTTCAGACCCAATTCCTTCAGATTACCGAGGTCCTATTGCAGTTCAATAAAGTACTTAACTTTAAACCTTTTTTCTTAGACAATTTTATTTTCTATTTATTCTATAATATTCATCATTGCGCATTCTATTCTTATTAGGTATTTTTTGTTCTTCGAAAGAAGAAGAATCAACTAACTTTCCTTCATTTGTTTCATCACTCAGCAAATGTTCTCTTATTTGGGCTTGGTTTTTACATGAGAATTACTGGTAAGAAAATAAATTAGATTGGAACCTCTTCTATATTTTTTTCTTCTGGCCCTCTAACTACAAGCAAAATATATTTTGGCATTTTTTAATTATAAAAACTGTCTAAAAGTTACTAAGAAAATGTGTTAGATTATTGTTATTATGTGTTAGATTCTATATTTGTACAAAAATATAAAATCCTAAAAAAAAAAAAGTTGAAAAGTTTCTACGTCTGTTCAGCGTTTGTGGGTTAACTACTTTTGTAAAAACCAAATCATACCCTACCTCCCTTTAATAAACCTAATCCTATCTCTCTTTGATAAAACGCATCTCTCTCTCTCTTGCGTTAATGGCTTAACGCTGTTTTTCGAAGTTCTTCCCCAAGGAAAATAAAAAAAATTGGCATTTTTATGAGCCCAAGTAATGCAGTGTGGGATTAAGTTTATAAATATTAAAAAACAAGACTACAAACGCTTTTTATTTTTCACAAAACTGTGGCTTTTCTCCATATTGACGTTTTGCGCCATTTTCAAAATAAGCGATGGCATTAGATAGGCTAAACTTGACATAAGAGTCATGATTAACTGTTGCAAACTTAGAGCAGTTATAAGAATAGCATATTATTCGCAAAAAAGCATCATTTCATATTACGATGGAGCTTTCGAAAACATAGTACATATATGTTACTCGGCGGATTTTTGGCCTTCGTTAATTCTTGGCAACATCGTAAAAACGTCACTTCGGTGTTGAGCGACAAGGCGCCATTTCAACGTAGGCGATATTTTTCTAAATCGCCCCAAGCATTGTAAGGAATACTAGAATTTTACCGCGTAAATTATCAATGCATTATTAAAGCTAAAGTATATTTATAAACTGTAATGTTACTTGCGCAAATTACTAGTCATAGTCAAAACCAATTGATTTTCTTTCCGCCCAACTTGTAGCTCTGTTTCAGTTTTGCATTAATTATTGCATGAGTCATTAATTATTTATTGCTTTTTAGATTTCGTATGCTTGTTTGGTACAGCAATAAATACATCCATTCATGTGGTAATGTATTCGTATTATGCACTAGCATCTATTGGACCACATATGCAAAAGTATTTATGGTGGAAAAAATATTTAACACTACTCCAAATAGTAAGCATTTACATTATTACCCTTTTTGTTTTTACTTATTTCAGTTTCAAACTTTTCTAAAAAAATCATTCGTTTTTTGTCCCCACAAATAAAAGATGTTCCTCAACTATCGCCCTTATTGTCTCGTTGTAGTTAAAAATTAAAACAGAAAACTAACGAGAGTATCTTAAAATAAAAGAATTTAAAAAGTACAATGGAAACTTCGTTGGAACATTAATTGACGTTGACCACACTTTGAAGTAATTTTTTGTAAATCGGCCATTGACTAAAATTTAGGATAGTAAAATTGGTTGCATAATGCTTTTCAGATTATTATTTCTTCACAAATGTGGGTTTTTAGTTTGTGAATGACATCTTGATTTAAATTTTTTCCATTGTTATAAACGTCCCTAAAACGTTAGATCACTGCTTGGGGCTACTGTGATGTATAGTGTGGGGGGAGGGGCTTTTTTTTTTTTTTTTTTTTTTAGCTAGAGATCCATCACCTGACTCTTTAAAGTAATACATTTCTTTTGAATGTTTGGCTGCTAACTAAAATTTATAAACATAATTAACTGTTTAATTCTTAAAATGTGCTGCTATTTAAGTCATATTTAAATAGAATTTTAAGGATATTAAACTTCAAAAACTGAGTAATTTAAGAATTCACGGGAAAAAATAAACTTCGTTAGGCAATAGACTAACAAAAAAATAAAAAAAATAAAAAATAAAAAGTTTGTTCCTCAGCTTAAAATGAAATTTAGCTTTTACTTTACACTTTATCATAAAAGTTTACGATGACTTTGTTTCAAGTTTTCTGCAAAATAATCTTAATAGATTTACTTGAGCCGTGGTGGCTCTAGGGATAGAGCACTCGCCTCCCAATGAAGACCTGGGTTCGAATCCCAGCGATGGCTAATTGATACGAATTCCGCACCCGGCTCACACCGACCACGTGCTGAAGTAAAATTTCCTTATTAGTAGATGGATCATAAGTTAGAGTCCCCTTGCCATGAGGCTAAACGTGGGAGGTTTTCGATGTTTTCCTCTCCATGTAACGCGAATGAGAATTAGTTCCATTGAAAAGTCCTCCACAAAGGCAAAATTTCTCCCAAGTTCTCAACTTCCTTATCATATCCAGGAGTTCTCTTGTCTTCTGGATTGGATTCAAAATTCCAAGACTATGGAATTGAACATTACTAGTCGTCAACTCAAATGTGAGTCTTCTGTTCAACGACGGTTATAAAATAAAAATATATTTACTCTTTATTTTTTCATTTCGCACTTACATATAACACTCGCTAAAGTTTATAATTTGTACTTATACTCTTTACTCATTGCTCTTCGGAGAATATGCCTTTTTTTATTTCAAAATCGTTTATATGAGGAACAGAATTTTGGACAATATAGCGACAAATTAAATTTTTTTCAAGCGTAAATCAAACTGTTGTTTAGTATTTTTTCGAGATATGTTCCTTACAATATACCCTAGATAAATATCCATTAGATAACTGCTTAATATAACCAAATACCTTATGACCAACGCAAAATTCTTGGTCTCATTCCCCCCAAAACGTTCTCTTCAACCTTCTGAAAGTGCGATTGGTCATTATATTTCCTCAAGCATTTCAGTTTCATTTGTTTGTTTTTACTCATTTATTTCTAAAAATAAATTTTTAATGTACATCTTGATTTCCTGGTGTTCAAAACACTAAGATTTTTAATATGCTTACACGGAGAAAACAAATGGTAATGTCATTTCTGGTAAGGAAAGAAGACACTAATTTACTAAATTTTATCATTATTAAAAATTATTTACTAACTATCACAATTAAAAATTATTTACTATTATCATTATTAAAAATTATTAAAAATTATTTACTAACTATCACTACTAAAAATTATTTACTATTATCATTATTAAAAATTATTAAAAATTATTTAATGAATATATTTTTAAAAATAAAATATGGTTTTAAGTATAAAACCATATTTTATTTTTAATTTTACCAAAGTATCAAAGTGCCTCGGTTAGAATTACCGAGCTTCTTGGAGTTTCCGCAAAAGCACGGTAAATTTTACAATATTCTGGTAGTTTTGAAAATGCTTTTCTTCACAATGTATTATCATTAACTATTTTTGTTTTTGTTTCTAGATACAGTTCGTTGTCATTCTATCATATTCTCTTTATGGATTTGTGACTGGTTGTGAAAATTTTGGAAGATTTAAAATAACTTTTTACATTTTTGTTACGCTAATTTTAGTTTTGTTTATTAATTTCTATACAAAATCGTATCATGCAAAAAATACTCCTTCTAATTATAAAGTATACTGATTATATGTGCGTCTAACTCAATGGTTAAATTGTATTTATTGTATTCCTTTTGAAATTTGTTCTAACCCACTTTGCTTTAACCAATTTTTTTTAACCCTCTTGTGTCATCTCTTTAAAATGATTTTTTTTCTTTTTGGTTGCACAGACATTTTATTATTAGGACTTATTTTCAGAAACAAGATAGTTCCTTACGCCATAACTACATCGATGATATAAAAATTTGTATATTAATTTGAAGTCAAAGTGGAGTGTTGTTAAGATTAAAGACTAGAAAGAGAAATATCCCCTTAATATAAACAAATATGAGCGGCAACTTTTTTTACACAGACGTTTTTGTATATCAAGACCACTAATTGTGAATGGGAAAAAATGATTTAAAGGATAATGTACGAGAATCCTTAAATACTGCATCTTTTCTTTTTACTAATTCTGTTTTATAGGTATAAATGGGTCAAAAGAGTGACAAAACTATCGTAGCATCATGCTTTAACACTCATTTAACCCATTTATACTTATAAAATAGATATCATATACAAATATAAATAGTTGCTGACAGAACTACTTTGTTTCAGACAAAAATAATCCTAATCACGTAAATGTTTTATTACTAGAATTACTGTTTGATTACTAAGGTAGTTCTGTCACTAAATATTTATACATTTGGATCCAATTTTATTTTTAAATGTAAATATGTATCTGAAGTAAGAGAATAGTGCTTTCATAGAGCAAGAAAAAGAACGATCTTTAGAGATTATTAAGAAAATAGATTGGTAGCAGAAAAAAAAATTTCCACCAATATAAACGAAAAAAACAAGTATTTTGTAAGCAAAACAAAAATGCTACCCCGGCCTGTGTAGGGGCAGGGAACTGTACTTGCATCAGAAAGGTCCTGGGTTCGTATCCCGGGCAAGGCATGGATGTTTCTTTCTCTCTGTGTGTGTTCTATGTCCTTTCTCCTTTGTGTGTGAATGTGACCCGCCCTATCTATTCGCCAAGCGCCCTATAAACGGGTTGTGGAATGGCGTGGCAGAAGTCGAATTCCTGGCCATAGATGGCGCCTCTGACAAAAAAATGCTACCCCTTTATTCTTATGAGTATTTTTATTTGAGCCGGTCACAGCACAAATTGATTAAATAGCCCATTTTGAAATATCTTAAATTTAAAATAATTTTTATTTTTCAATAAAGATATGGATCTGAAGTCAAAGAATAGTGCTTTTATAAAACTAGAGAAAGTTAGATCTACTTAAAAGAAATATAAAAGAAATACATAGGTAATAGGAAAAATATCCACCAATTTTAAAAAAGTGAATATAAGCAAAAAAATACTACTCCTTTATTCTTATGAATATTTGTATATGAGCCGTTCACGGCACAAATTGATAAAATCACCTATTTAGAAATATCTTCGATTTAAGTTAGCCTCCTAACATTCTGATTTTTTTTTGTAGCTTTTTTTATTTAAGATAAATCTTACAAAGTTTAATAAATAACACCTCTAAGCAACTAAAATTTTTGTTAACAATTAATATTTCTAGGAGTCTTCGCCCCCCTGATCGCTTTGCTTTTCGACTCTGCTAATTGCTTCGCATTCCTCGTTGTTTATTTCTTCTTTAACGTAAATATTTCCCACAAAACAAATAAACATTTCGGTTTCAAAATATACAATTATTGCAGCTTTGTGTAAGAACATTTTGTTAATAACGAAATAGAGGATTCCTTAAATTTAAAAAAAATAATAATCTTTACTCGAAAAAAAAAAACTAATCTAAGAGTTCCGATTGTGATACACAATAAGATGAAATAAATTCAAAGTCACCGACCTGGTGGCCGAGCGGTCAGCGTGCCTGACTGCGGAGCCGCTGATCGCAGGTTCGAATCCTGCTCAATGCATGAGTGTTTCTTTCTTTCTGTGTGTGATTATGTGAATGTGACCCGCCCTACAAACTGGTTTGTGGTTGCGTGACGTGGGCGACGCTGCTCCACCGCCGTAACTTCGCCACAAGTGCCCACTGGGTAACGAGAAGAGAGTAGGCCAATACATCCGAAGTGCCCGCCATTAAAAAAAATATTCAAAGTAATTTTGCTTGTTGAAAAGACTTTTCGCAATTCAAATAGGGAGAGGATTTTATTCCTAAGGTTTTTTTTCCAAAAGAAATTCTACTATGAATGTCAATATTTATATCTGACTGCATGCTCTCTCTCTCTCTCTCTCTCTCTCTCTCTCTCTCTCTCTCTCTCTCTCTCTCTCTCTCTCTCTCTCTCTCTCTCTCTCTCTCTCTCTCACTCTCTCACTCTCACTCTCACTCTCACTCTCTCTCTCTCCTTTTGATTGGTGTCCACTCAAGCGCGAGATTATAATTAAATCTTTTATTTTTTTCTCATGAAAATTTATTTTTATCTCATGAGTTAAAAATAAATTTTCTTCAACAATGGATACATAGTCAATATTAAAAGCAAAAAAACATATTAAAAAACCCGCGAAAATACACTTAAATTTACACTAATCTTCGAACAAATAGGAATTTCAAAAAACAATTTCGTTACAACTGTTATAAAAAACTGTCTCATCAGCACGTCAAATTTCCAACTTCCAACAGTGTAGTTTTATTTCAGCTGACGGAATATTGATCAATTCAATGATAATTTTATTTTTACTACATACTTACAGTTAGTATTTTCCGAACTAATTGTCAAATATGATTTTTTTTTTTTTTTTTTGTCGAACTTTCCTTCAACACTCCCTCGTAATTTCATGCCTTAAAGTCTTATAGATTTTAAACATAAATGCAAATTATAATATAGAGTAAAAAAATTTTGAAAATATTCGTTAAAAAAGCACTTTAAATTGCAATAACTTTTGAACAAATAGAAATTTCGAAAAAAGTTTTTCTTTAGAACTACAATACAAAATGGTCTTATCACCATGTCAAATTTCAACTCTGTAGTTTCAATTCAATGGACAGATTATTGAATTTTTTTTCTGTTGTACTCAGTATAATTTTTTCTTACACACCTTTGTATTTTGAAATTTTTATCTTTCATATAATATGAAATAATTAAAATTTTTTCATGTAATTATTGTAATTACTTCGGGTAATTATTGGAGAATTATTAGTTGTTACAAGTTATTATTAAATGATTGCAGGTCGTAACCCAACTCTGGATATTTTCATAATCTTTAAACATTTCATAATCTCTAAACATTTGTTCCAGTCAGAAACAAGGGTCTTTGAGAAGATGTGCTCAGCCTAAAATTTTAATTTCAAAAAGGTTTAGTGCTGACTTTAATTAAATATTTATGACAGAGAAATCACGCCAAAAATGTCAGCGTCTATGGAAACCTCTAAGCATGCAGATTTCCTGAAAATCAACGCATCTCAAATTTTAACTCTTATTCTTACTAGTAAACTAATAATCTTTGAATAATCTTCAAATTATCTTTTTTTTGTTCTTGTTAATTCAATTTTTTTTATTTAAAAGAAATGGATTTTATTAGAGATTTTTGATAAAATGAATTATTATAAGAATTGTTTATCGCACGTCACTGGATTAATTAAATATTTACGATTGAGAAATCACTCCAAAAATGTCAGCGTCTATGGAAACCTCTAAGCATGCAGGTTTCCTGAAAATCAACGCATCTCAAATTTTAACTCTTATTCTTACTAGTAAACTAATAATCTTTGAATAATCTTCAAATTATCTTTTTTTTTGTTCTTGTTAATTCAATTTTTTTTATTTAAAAGAAATGGATTTTATTAGAGATTTTTGATAAAATGAATTATTATAAGGATTGTTTATCGCACGTCACTGGATTAATTAAATATTTATGATTGAGAAATCACTCCAAAAATGTCAGCGTCTGTGGAAACCTCTAAGCATGCAGGTTTCCTGAAAATCAACGCGTCTCAAATTATAACTCTTTACCCGAAATTTTTCTTTTTTGAAAAAAAAGAAAAAATATCAGTCTTATCAATTTTATCGCAATGACGTTGATTTTTTCCCATTTAAAAAATATGTCTGAGTCTTATTAGTAAGCTTCGAATTGAGTCTGAGTCTTATTAATAAACTAATAATCTTTGTATTGAGTCTGAGTCTTATTAGTAAACAAATAATCTTCAAATTATCTTTTTTTTTGTTCTTGATAATTCCATTTTTTTATTAAAAAGAAATGGATTTTATATGAGATTTTTGATAAAATGAATTATTATAAGGATTGTTTATCGCACGTCACTGGATTAATTAAATATTTATGATTGAGAAATCACTCCAAAAATGTCAGCGTCTGTGGAAACCTCTAAGCATGCAGGTTTCCTGAAAATCAACGCATCTCAAATTTTAACTCTTATTCTTACTAGTAAACTAATAATCTTTGAATAATCTTCAAATTATCTTTTTTTTGTTCTTGATAATTCAATTTTTTTTATTTAAAAGAAATGGATTTTATTAGAGATTTTTGATAAAATGAATTATTATAAGGATTGTTTATCGCACGTCACTGGATTAATTAAATATTTACGATTGAGAAATCACTCCAAAAATGTCAGCGTCTATGGAAACCTCTAAGCATGGAGGTTTCCTGAAAATCAACGCATCTCAAATTTTAACTCTTATTCTTACTAGTAAACTAATAATCTTTGAATAATCTTCAAATTATCTTTTTTTTGTTCTTGTTAATTCAATTTTTTTTATTTAAAAGAAATGGATTTTATTAGAGATTTTTGATAAAATGAATTATTATAAGGATTGTTTATCGCACGTCACTGGATTAATTAAATATTTACGATTGAGAAATCACTCCAAAAATGTCAGCGTCTATGGAAACCTCTAAGCATGGAGGTTTCCTGAAAATCAACGCATCTCAAATTTTAACTCTTATTCTTACTAGTAAACTAATAATCTTTGAATAATCTTCAAATTATCTTTTTTTTGTTCTTGTTAATTCAATTTTTTTTATTTAAAAGAAATGGATTTTATTAGAGATTTTTGATAAAATGAATTATTATAAGAATTGTTTATCGCACGTCACTGGATTAATTAAATATTTACGATTGAGAAATCACTCCAAAAATGTCAGCGTCTATGGAAACCTCTAAGCATGCAGGTTTCCTGAAAATCAACGCATCTCAAATTTTAACTCTTATTCTTACTAGTAAACTAATAATCTTTGAATAATCTTCAAATTATCTTTTTTTTTGTTCTTGTTAATTCAATTTTTTTTATTTAAAAGAAATGGATTTTATTAGAGATTTTTGATAAAATGAATTATTATAAGGATTGTTTATCGCACGTCACTGGATTAATTAAATATTTATGATTGAGAAATCACTCCAAAAATGTCAGCGTCTGTGGAAACCTCTAAGCATGCAGGTTTCCTGAAAATCAACGCGTCTCAAATTATAACTCTTTACCCGAAATTTTTCTTTTTTGAAAAAAAAGAAAAAATATCAGTCTTATCAATTTTATCGCAATGACGTTGATTTTTTCCCATTTAAAAAATATGTCTGAGTCTTATTAGTAAGCTTCGAATTGAGTCTGAGTCTTAGTAATAAACTAATAATCTTTGTATTGAGTCTGAGTCTTATTAGTAAACAAATAATCTTCAAATTATCTTTTTTTTTGTTCTTGATAATTCCATTTTTTTATTAAAAAGAAATGGATTTTATATGAGATTTTTGATAAAATGAATTATTATAAGGATTGTTTATCGCACGTCACTGGATTAATTAAATATTTATGATTGAGAAATCACTCCAAAAATGTCAGCGTCTGTGGAAACCTCTAAGCATGCAGGTTTCCTGAAAATCAACGCATCTCAAATTTTAACTCTTATTCTTACTAGTAAACTAATAATCTTTGAATAATCTTCAAATTATCTTTTTTTTGTTCTTGATAATTCAATTTTTTTTATTTAAAAGAAATGGATTTTATTAGAGATTTTTGATAAAATGAATTATTATAAGGATTGTTTATCGCACGTCACTGGATTAATTAAATATTTACGATTGAGAAATCACTCCAAAAATGTCAGCGTCTATGGAAACCTCTAAGCATGGAGATTTCCTGAAAATCAACGCATCTCAAATTTTAACTCTTATTCTTACTAGTAAACTAATAATCTTTGAATAATCTTCAAATTATCTTTTTTTTTTGTTCTTGTTAATTCAATTTTTTTTATTTAAAAGAAATGGATTTTATTAGAGATTTTTGATAAAATGAATTATTATAAGGATTGTTTATCGCACGTCACTGGATTAATTAAATATTTATGATTGAGAAATCACTCCAAAAATGTCAGCGTCTGTGGAAACCTCTAAGCATGCAGGTTTCCTGAAAATCAACGCATCTCAAATTTTAACTCTTATTCTTACTAGTAAACTAATAATCTTTGAATAATCTTCAAATTATCTTTTTTTTGTTCTTGTTAATACAATTTTTTTTATTTAAAAGAAATGGATTTTATTAGAGATTTTTGATAAAATGAATTATTATAAGGATTGTTTATCGCACGTCACTGGATTAATTAAATATTTATGATTGAGAAATCACTCCAAAAATGTCAGCGTCTGTGGAAACCTCTAAGCATGCAGGTTTCCTGAAAATCAACGCGTCTCAAATTATAACTCTTTACCCGAAATTTTTCTTTTTTGAAAAAAAAGAAAAAATATCAGTCTTATCAATTTTATCGCAAGGACGTTGATTTTTTCCCATTTAAAAAATATGTCTGAGTCTTATTAGTAAGCTTCGAATTGAGTCTGAGTCTTATTAATAAACTAATAATCTTTGTATTGAGTCTGAGTCTTATTAGTAAACAAATAATCTTCAAATTATCTTTTTTTTTGTTCTTGATAATTCCATTTTTTTTATTAAAAAGAAATGGATTTTATATGAGATTTTTGATAAAATGAATTATTATAAGGATTGTTTATCGCACGTCACTGGATAAATTAAATATTTATGATTGAGAAATCACTCCAAAAATGTCAGCGTCTGTGGAAACCTCTAAGCATGGAGGTTTCCTGAAAATCAACGCATCTCAAATTTTAACTCTTATTCTTACTAGTAAACTAATAATCTTTGAATAATCTTCAAATTATCTTTTTTTTGTTCTTGTTAATTCAATTTTTTTTATTTAAAAGAAGTGGATTTTATTAGAGATTTTTGATAAAATGAATTATTATAAGGATTGTTTATCGCACGTCACTGGATTAATTAAATATTTACGATTGAGAAATCACTCCAAAAATGTCAGCGTCTACGGAAACCTCTAAGCATGGAGGTTTCCTGAAAATCAACGCATCTCAAATTTTAACTCTTATTCTTACTAGTAAACTAATAATCTTTGATTAATCTTCAAATTATCTTTTTTTTGTTCTTGTTAATTCAATTTTTTTTATTTAAAAGAAATGGATTTCATTAGAGATTTTTGATAAAATGAATTATTATAAGGATTGTTTATCGCACGTCACTGGATTAATTAAATATTTACGATTGAGAAATCACTCCAAAAATGTCAGCGTCTATGGAAACCTCTAAGCATGCAGGTTTCCTGAAAATCAACGCATCTCAAATTTTAACTCTTATTCTTACTAGTAAACTAATAATCTTTGAATAATCTTCAAATTATCTTTTTTTTGTTCTTGTTAATACAATTTTTTTTATTTAAAAGAAATGGATTTTATTAGAGATTTTTGATAAAATGAATTATTATAAGGATTGTTTATCGCACGTCACTGGATTAATTAAATATTTATGATTGAGAAATCACTCCAAAAATGTCAGCGTCTGTGGAAACCTCTAAGCATGCAGGTTTCCTGAAAATCAACGCGTCTCAAATTATAACTCTTTACCCGAAATTTTTCTTTTTTGAAAAAAAAGAAAAAATATCAGTCTTATCAATTTTATCGCAAGGACGTTGATTTTTTCCCATTTAAAAAATATGTCTGAGTCTTATTAGTAAGCTTCGAATTGAGTCTGAGTCTTATTAATAAACTAATAATCTTTGTATTGAGTCTGAGTCTTATTAGTAAACAAATAATCTTCAAATTATCTTTTTTTTTGTTCTTGATAATTCCATTTTTTTTATTAAAAAGAAATGGATTTTATATGAGATTTTTGATAAAATGAATTATTATAAGGATTGTTTATCGCACGTCACTGGATTAATTAAATATTTATGATTGAGAAATCACTCCAAAAATGTCAGCGTCTGTGGAAACCTCTAAGCATGCAGGTTTCCTGAAAATCAACGCATCTCAAATTTTAATTCTTATTCTTACTAGTAAACTAATAATCTTTGAATAATCTTCAAATTATCTTTTTTTTGTTCTTGATAATTCCATTTTTTTTATTAAAAAGAAATGGATTTTATATGAGATTTTTGATAAAATGAATTATTATAAGGATTGTTTATCGCACGTCACTGGATTAATTAAATATTTATGATTGAGAAATCACTCCAAAAATGTCAGCGTCTGTGGAAACCTCTAAGCATGCAGGTTTCCTGAAAATCAACGCATCTCAAATTTTAATTCTTATTCTTACTAGTAAACTAATAATCTTTGAATAATCTTCAAATTATCTTTTTTTTTGTTCTTGATAATTCAATTTTTTTTATTTAAAAGAAATGGATTTTATTAGAGATTTTTGATAAAATGAATTATTATAAGGATTGTTTATCGCACGTCACTGGATTAATTAAATATTTACGATTGAGAAATCACTCCAAAAATGTCAGCGTCTGTGGAAGCCTCTAAGCATGGAGGTTTCCTGAAAATCAACGCATCTCAAATTTTAACTCTTATTCTTACTAGTAAACTAAGAATCTTTGAATAATCTTCAAATTATCTTTTTTTTGTTCTTGTTAATTCAATTTTTTTTATTTAAAAGAAGTGGATTTTATTAGAGATTTTTGATAAAAATGAATTATTATAAGGATTGTTTATCGCACGTCACTGGATTAATTAAATATTTACGATTGAGAAATCACTCCAAAAATGTCAGCGTCTATGGAAACCTCTAAGCATGGAGGTTTCCTGAAAATCAACGCATCTCAAATTTTAACTCTTATTCTTACTAGTAAACTAATAATCTTTGAATAATCTTCAAATTATCTTTTTTTTGTTCTTGTTAATTCAATTTTTTTTATTTAAAAGAAATGGATTTTATTAGAGATTTTTGATAAAATGAATTATTATAAGGATTGTTTATCGCACGTCACTGGATTAATCAAATATTTACGATTGAGAAATCACTCCAAAAATGTCAGCGTCTATGGAAACCTCTAAGCATGCAGGTTTCCTGAAAATCAACGCATCTCAAATTTTAACTCTTATTCTTACTAGTAAACTAATAATCTTTGAATAATCTTCAAATTATCTTTCTTTTGTTCTTGTTAATTCAATTTTTTTTATTTAAAAGAAATGGATTTTATTAGAGATTTTTGATAAAATGAATTATTATAAGGATTGTTTATCGCACGTCACTGGATTAATCAAATATTTACGATTGAGAAATCACTCCAAAAATGTCAGCGTCTATGGAAACCTCTAAGCATGCAGGTTTCCTGAAAATCAACGCATCTCAAATTTTAACTCTTATTCTTACTAGTAAACTAATAATCTTTGAATAATCTTCAAATTATCTTTTTTTTGTTCTTGTTAATTCAATTTTTTTTATTTAAAAGAAATGGATTTTATTAGAGATTTTTGATAAAATGAATTATTATAAGGATTGTTTATCGCACGTCACTGGATTAATTAAATATTTACGATTGAGAAATCACTCCAAAAATGTCAGCGTCTATGGAAACCTCTAAGCATGGAGGTTTCCTGAAAATCAACGCATCTCAAATTTTAACTCTTATTCTTACTAGTAAACTAATAATCTTTGATTAATCTTCAAATTATCTTTTTTTTGTTCTTGTTAATTCAATTTTTTTTATTTAAAAGAAATGGATTTTATTAGAGATTTTTGATAAAATGAATTATTATAAGGATTGTTTATCGCACGTCACTGGATTAATTAAATATTTACGATTGAGAAATCACTCCAAAAATGTCAGCGTCTATGGAAACCTCTAAGCATGGAGGTTTCCTGAAAATCAACGCATCTCAAATTTTAACTCTTATTCTTACTAGTAAACTAATAATCTTTGATTAATCTTCAAATTATCTTTTTTTTGTTCTTGTTAATTCAATTTTTTTTATTTAAAAGAAATGGATTTTATTAGAGATTTTTGATAAAATGAATTATTATAAGGATTGTTTATCGCACGTCACTGGATTAATTAAATATTTACGATTGAGAAATCACTCCAAAAATGTCAGCGTCTATGGAAACCTCTAAGCATGGAGGTTTCCTGAAAATCAACGCATCTCAAATTTTAACTCTTATTCTTACTAGTAAACTAATAATCTTTGAATAATCTTCAAATTATCTTTTTTTTGTTCTTGTTAATTCAATTTTTTTTATTTAAAAGAAATGGATTTTATTAGAGATTTTTGATAAAATGAATTATTATAAGGATTGTTTATCGCACGTCACTGGATTAATCAAATATTTACGATTGAGAAATCACTCCAAAAATGTCAGCGTCTATGGAAACCTCTAAGCATGCAGGTTTCCTGAAAATCAACGCATCTCAAATTTTAACTCTTATTCTTACTAGTAAACTAATAATCTTTGAATAATCTTCAAATTATCTTTTTTTTGTTCTTGTTAATTCAATTTTTTTTATTTAAAAGAAATGGATTTTATTAGAGATTTTTGATAAAATGAATTATTATAAGGATTGTTTATCGCACGTCACTGGATTAATTAAATATTTATGATTGAGAAATCACTCCAAAAATGTCAGCGTCTGTGGAAACCTCTAAGCATGCAGGTTTCCTGAAAATCAACGCGTCTCAAATTATAACTCTTTACCCGAAATTTTTCTTTTTTGAAAAAAAAGAAAAAATATCAGTCTTATCAATTTTATCGCAATGACGTTGATTTTTTCCCATTTAAAAAATATGTCTGAGTCTTATTAGTAAGCTTCGAATTGAGTCTGAGTCTTATTAATAAACTAATAATCTTTGTATTGAGTCTGAGTCTTATTAGTAAACAAATAATCTTCAAATTATCTTTTTTTTTGTTCTTGATAATTCCATTTTTTTATTAAAAAGAAATGGATTTTATATGAGATTTTTGATAAAATGAATTATTATAAGGATTGTTTATCGCACGTCACTGGATTAATTAAATATTTATGATTGAGAAATCACTCCAAAAATGTCAGCGTCTGTGGAAACCTCTAAGCATGCAGGTTTCCTGAAAATCAACGCATCTCAAATTTTAACTCTTATTCTTACTAGTAAACTAATAATCTTTGAATAATCTTCAAATTATCTTTTTTTTGTTCTTGATAATTCAATTTTTTTTATTTAAAAGAAATGGATTTTATTAGAGATTTTTGATAAAATGAATTATTATAAGGATTGTTTATCGCACGTCACTGGATTAATTAAATATTTACGATTGAGAAATCACTCCAAAAATGTCAGCGTCTATGGAAACCTCTAAGCATGGAGGTTTCCTGAAAATCAACGCATCTCAAATTTTAACTCTTATTCTTACTAGTAAACTAATAATCTTTGAATAATCTTCAAATTATCTTTTTTTTGTTCTTGTTAATTCAATTTTTTTTATTTAAAAGAAATGGATTTTATTAGAGATTTTTGATAAAATGAATTATTATAAGGATTGTTTATCGCACGTCACTGGATTAATTAAATATTTACGATTGAGAAATCACTCCAAAAATGTCAGCGTCTATGGAAACCTCTAAGCATGGAGGTTTCCTGAAAATCAACGCATCTCAAATTTTAACTCTTATTCTTACTAGTAAACTAATAATCTTTGAATAATCTTCAAATTATCTTTTTTTTGTTCTTGTTAATTCAATTTTTTTTATTTAAAAGAAATGGATTTTATTAGAGATTTTTGATAAAATGAATTATTATAAGAATTGTTTATCGCACGTCACTGGATTAATTAAATATTTACGATTGAGAAATCACTCCAAAAATGTCAGCGTCTATGGAAACCTCTAAGCATGCAGGTTTCCTGAAAATCAACGCATCTCAAATTTTAACTCTTATTCTTACTAGTAAACTAATAATCTTTGAATAATCTTCAAATTATCTTTTTTTTTGTTCTTGTTAATTCAATTTTTTTTATTTAAAAGAAATGGATTTTATTAGAGATTTTTGATAAAATGAATTATTATAAGGATTGTTTATCGCACGTCACTGGATTAATTAAATATTTATGATTGAGAAATCACTCCAAAAATGTCAGCGTCTGTGGAAACCTCTAAGCATGCAGGTTTCCTGAAAATCAACGCGTCTCAAATTATAACTCTTTACCCGAAATTTTTCTTTTTTGAAAAAAAAGAAAAAATATCAGTCTTATCAATTTTATCGCAATGACGTTGATTTTTTCCCATTTAAAAAATATGTCTGAGTCTTATTAGTAAGCTTCGAATTGAGTCTGAGTCTTAGTAATAAACTAATAATCTTTGTATTGAGTCTGAGTCTTATTAGTAAACAAATAATCTTCAAATTATCTTTTTTTTTGTTCTTGATAATTCCATTTTTTTATTAAAAAGAAATGGATTTTATATGAGATTTTTGATAAAATGAATTATTATAAGGATTGTTTATCGCACGTCACTGGATTAATTAAATATTTATGATTGAGAAATCACTCCAAAAATGTCAGCGTCTGTGGAAACCTCTAAGCATGCAGGTTTCCTGAAAATCAACGCATCTCAAATTTTAACTCTTATTCTTACTAGTAAACTAATAATCTTTGAATAATCTTCAAATTATCTTTTTTTTGTTCTTGATAATTCAATTTTTTTTATTTAAAAGAAATGGATTTTATTAGAGATTTTTGATAAAATGAATTATTATAAGGATTGTTTATCGCACGTCACTGGATTAATTAAATATTTACGATTGAGAAATCACTCCAAAAATGTCAGCGTCTATGGAAACCTCTAAGCATGGAGATTTCCTGAAAATCAACGCATCTCAAATTTTAACTCTTATTCTTACTAGTAAACTAATAATCTTTGAATAATCTTCAAATTATCTTTTTTTTTGTTCTTGTTAATTCAATTTTTTTTATTTAAAAGAAATGGATTTTATTAGAGATTTTTGATAAAATGAATTATTATAAGGATTGTTTATCGCACGTCACTGGATTAATTAAATATTTATGATTGAGAAATCACTCCAAAAATGTCAGCGTCTGTGGAAACCTCTAAGCATGCAGGTTTCCTGAAAATCAACGCATCTCAAATTTTAACTCTTATTCTTACTAGTAAACTAATAATCTTTGAATAATCTTCAAATTATCTTTTTTTTGTTCTTGTTAATACAATTTTTTTTATTTAAAAGAAATGGATTTTATTAGAGATTTTTGATAAAATGAATTATTATAAGGATTGTTTATCGCACGTCACTGGATTAATTAAATATTTATGATTGAGAAATCACTCCAAAAATGTCAGCGTCTGTGGAAACCTCTAAGCATGCAGGTTTCCTGAAAATCAACGCGTCTCAAATTATAACTCTTTACCCGAAATTTTTCTTTTTTGAAAAAAAAGAAAAAATATCAGTCTTATCAATTTTATCGCAAGGACGTTGATTTTTTCCCATTTAAAAAATATGTCTGAGTCTTATTAGTAAGCTTCGAATTGAGTCTGAGTCTTATTAATAAACTAATAATCTTTGTATTGAGTCTGAGTCTTATTAGTAAACAAATAATCTTCAAATTATCTTTTTTTTTGTTCTTGATAATTCCATTTTTTTTATTAAAAAGAAATGGATTTTATATGAGATTTTTGATAAAATGAATTATTATAAGGATTGTTTATCGCACGTCACTGGATAAATTAAATATTTATGATTGAGAAATCACTCCAAAAATGTCAGCGTCTGTGGAAACCTCTAAGCATGGAGGTTTCCTGAAAATCAACGCATCTCAAATTTTAACTCTTATTCTTACTAGTAAACTAATAATCTTTGAATAATCTTCAAATTATCTTTTTTTTGTTCTTGTTAATTCAATTTTTTTTATTTAAAAGAAGTGGATTTTATTAGAGATTTTTGATAAAATGAATTATTATAAGGATTGTTTATCGCACGTCACTGGATTAATTAAATATTTACGATTGAGAAATCACTCCAAAAATGTCAGCGTCTACGGAAACCTCTAAGCATGGAGGTTTCCTGAAAATCAACGCATCTCAAATTTTAACTCTTATTCTTACTAGTAAACTAATAATCTTTGATTAATCTTCAAATTATCTTTTTTTTGTTCTTGTTAATTCAATTTTTTTTATTTAAAAGAAATGGATTTCATTAGAGATTTTTGATAAAATGAATTATTATAAGGATTGTTTATCGCACGTCACTGGATTAATTAAATATTTACGATTGAGAAATCACTCCAAAAATGTCAGCGTCTATGGAAACCTCTAAGCATGCAGGTTTCCTGAAAATCAACGCATCTCAAATTTTAACTCTTATTCTTACTAGTAAACTAATAATCTTTGAATAATCTTCAAATTATCTTTTTTTTGTTCTTGTTAATACAATTTTTTTTATTTAAAAGAAATGGATTTTATTAGAGATTTTTGATAAAATGAATTATTATAAGGATTGTTTATCGCACGTCACTGGATTAATTAAATATTTATGATTGAGAAATCACTCCAAAAATGTCAGCGTCTGTGGAAACCTCTAAGCATGCAGGTTTCCTGAAAATCAACGCGTCTCAAATTATAACTCTTTACCCGAAATTTTTCTTTTTTGAAAAAAAAGAAAAAATATCAGTCTTATCAATTTTATCGCAAGGACGTTGATTTTTTCCCATTTAAAAAATATGTCTGAGTCTTATTAGTAAGCTTCGAATTGAGTCTGAGTCTTATTAATAAACTAATAATCTTTGTATTGAGTCTGAGTCTTATTAGTAAACAAATAATCTTCAAATTATCTTTTTTTTTGTTCTTGATAATTCCATTTTTTTTATTAAAAAGAAATGGATTTTATATGAGATTTTTGATAAAATGAATTATTATAAGGATTGTTTATCGCACGTCACTGGATTAATTAAATATTTATGATTGAGAAATCACTCCAAAAATGTCAGCGTCTGTGGAAACCTCTAAGCATGCAGGTTTCCTGAAAATCAACGCATCTCAAATTTTAATTCTTATTCTTACTAGTAAACTAATAATCTTTGAATAATCTTCAAATTATCTTTTTTTTGTTCTTGATAATTCCATTTTTTTATTAAAAAGAAATGGATTTTATATGAGATTTTTGATAAAATGAATTATTATAAGGATTGTTTATCGCACGTCACTGGATTAATTAAATATTTATGATTGAGAAATCACTCCAAAAATGTCAGCGTCTGTGGAAACCTCTAAGCATGCAGGTTTCCTGAAAATCAACGCATCTCAAATTTTAATTCTTATTCTTACTAGTAAACTAATAATCTTTGAATAATCTTCAAATTATCTTTTTTTTTGTTCTTGATAATTCAATTTTTTTTATTTAAAAGAAATGGATTTTATTAGAGATTTTTGATAAAATGAATTATTATAAGGATTGTTTATCGCACGTCACTGGATTAATTAAATATTTACGATTGAGAAATCACTCCAAAAATGTCAGCGTCTGTGGAAGCCTCTAAGCATGGAGGTTTCCTGAAAATCAACGCATCTCAAATTTTAACTCTTATTCTTACTAGTAAACTAAGAATCTTTGAATAATCTTCAAATTATCTTTTTTTTGTTCTTGTTAATTCAATTTTTTTTATTTAAAAGAAGTGGATTTTATTAGAGATTTTTGATAAAAATGAATTATTATAAGGATTGTTTATCGCACGTCACTGGATTAATTAAATATTTACGATTGAGAAATCACTCCAAAAATGTCAGCGTCTATGGAAACCTCTAAGCATGGAGGTTTCCTGAAAATCAACGCATCTCAAATTTTAACTCTTATTCTTACTAGTAAACTAATAATCTTTGAATAATCTTCAAATTATCTTTTTTTTGTTCTTGTTAATTCAATTTTTTTTATTTAAAAGAAATGGATTTTATTAGAGATTTTTGATAAAATGAATTATTATAAGGATTGTTTATCGCACGTCACTGGATTAATCAAATATTTACGATTGAGAAATCACTCCAAAAATGTCAGCGTCTATGGAAACCTCTAAGCATGCAGGTTTCCTGAAAATCAACGCATCTCAAATTTTAACTCTTATTCTTACTAGTAAACTAATAATCTTTGAATAATCTTCAAATTATCTTTCTTTTGTTCTTGTTAATTCAATTTTTTTTATTTAAAAGAAATGGATTTTATTAGAGATTTTTGATAAAATGAATTATTATAAGGATTGTTTATCGCACGTCACTGGATTAATCAAATATTTACGATTGAGAAATCACTCCAAAAATGTCAGCGTCTATGGAAACCTCTAAGCATGCAGGTTTCCTGAAAATCAACGCATCTCAAATTTTAACTCTTATTCTTACTAGTAAACTAATAATCTTTGAATAATCTTCAAATTATCTTTTTTTTGTTCTTGTTAATTCAATTTTTTTTATTTAAAAGAAATGGATTTTATTAGAGATTTTTGATAAAATGAATTATTATAAGGATTGTTTATCGCACGTCACTGGATTAATTAAATATTTACGATTGAGAAATCACTCCAAAAATGTCAGCGTCTATGGAAACCTCTAAGCATGGAGGTTTCCTGAAAATCAACGCATCTCAAATTTTAACTCTTATTCTTACTAGTAAACTAATAATCTTTGATTAATCTTCAAATTATCTTTTTTTTGTTCTTGTTAATTCAATTTTTTTTATTTAAAAGAAATGGATTTTATTAGAGATTTTTGATAAAATGAATTATTATAAGGATTGTTTATCGCACGTCACTGGATTAATTAAATATTTACGATTGAGAAATCACTCCAAAAATGTCAGCGTCTATGGAAACCTCTAAGCATGGAGGTTTCCTGAAAATCAACGCATCTCAAATTTTAACTCTTATTCTTACTAGTAAACTAATAATCTTTGATTAATCTTCAAATTATCTTTTTTTTGTTCTTGTTAATTCAATTTTTTTTATTTAAAAGAAATGGATTTTATTAGAGATTTTTGATAAAATGAATTATTATAAGGATTGTTTATCGCACGTCACTGGATTAATTAAATATTTACGATTGAGAAATCACTCCAAAAATGTCAGCGTCTATGGAAACCTCTAAGCATGGAGGTTTCCTGAAAATCAACGCATCTCAAATTTTAACTCTTATTCTTACTAGTAAACTAATAATCTTTGAATAATCTTCAAATTATCTTTTTTTTGTTCTTGTTAATTCAATTTTTTTTATTTAAAAGAAATGGATTTTATTAGAGATTTTTGATAAAATGAATTATTATAAGGATTGTTTATCGCACGTCACTGGATTAATCAAATATTTACGATTGAGAAATCACTCCAAAAATGTCAGCGTCTATGGAAACCTCTAAGCATGCAGGTTTCCTGAAAATCAACGCATCTCAAATTTTAACTCTTATTCTTACTAGTAAACTAATAATCTTTGAATAATCTTCAAATTATCTTTTTTTTGTTCTTGTTAATTCAATTTTTTTTATTTAAAAGAAATGGATTTTATTAGAGATTTTTGATAAAATGAATTATTATAAGGATTGTTTATCGCACGTCACTGGATTAATTAAATATTTACGATTGAGAAATCAATCCAAAAATGTCAGCGTCTATGAAAACCTCTAAGCATGCAGGTTTCCTGAAAATCAACGCATCTCAAATTTTAACTCTTATTCTTACTAGTAAACTAATAATCTTTGAATAATCTTCAAATTATCTTTTTTTTGTTCTTGTTAATTCAATTTTTTTTATTTAAAAGAAATGGATTTTATTAGAGATTTTTGATAAAATGAATTATTATAAGGATTGTTTATCGCACGTCACTGGATTAATTAAATATTTACGATTGAGAAATCACTCCAAAAATGTCAGCGTCTATGGAAACCTCTAAGCATGGAGGTTTCCTGAAAATCAACGCATCTCAAATTTTAACTCTTATTCTTACTAGTAACCTAATAATCTTTGATTAATCTTCAAATTATCTTTTTTTTGTTCTTGTTAATTCAATTTTTTTTATTTAAAAGAAATGGATTTTATTAGAGATTTTTGATAAAATGAATTATTATAAGGATTGTTTATCGCACGTCACTGGATTAATTAAATATTTACGATTGAGAAATCACTCCAAAAATGTCAGCGTCTATGGAAACCTCTAAGCATGAAGGTTTCCTGAAAATCAACGCATCTCAAATTTTAACTCTTATTCTTACTAGTAAACTAATAATCTTTAATTAATCTTCAAATTATCTTTTTTTTGTTCTTGTTAATTCAATTTTTTTTATTTAAAAGAAATGGATTTTATTAGAGATTTTTGATAAAATGAATTATTATAAGGATTGTTTATCGCACGTCACTGGATTAATTAAATATTTACGATTGAGAAATCACTCCAAAAATGTCAGCGTCTATGGAAACCTCTAAGCATGCAGGTTTCCTGAAAATCAACGCATCTCAAATTTTAACTCTTATTCTTACTAGTAAACTAATAATCTTTGAATAATCTTCAAATTATCTTTTTTTTGTTCTTGTTAATACAATTTTTTTTATTTAAAAGAAATGGATTTTATTAGAGATTTTTGATAAAATGAATTATTATAAGGATTGTTTATCGCACGTCACTGGATTAATTAAATATTTATGATTGAGAAATCACTCCAAAAATGTCAGCGTCTGTGGAAACCTCTAAGCATGCAGGTTTCCTGAAAATCAACGCGTCTCAAATTATAACTCTTTACCCGAAATTTTTCTTTTTTGAAAAAAAAGAAAAAATATCAGTCTTATCAATTTTATCGCAAGGACGTTGATTTTTTCCCATTTAAAAAATATGTCTGAGTCTTATTAGTAAGCTTCGAATTGAGTCTGAGTCTTATTAATAAACTAATAATCTTTGTATTGAGTCTGAGTCTTATTAGTAAACAAATAATCTTCAAATTATCTTTTTTTTTGTTCTTGATAATTCCATTTTTTTATTAAAAAGAAATGGATTTTATATGAGATTTTTGATAAAATGAATTATTATAAGGATTGTTTATCGCACGTCACTGGATTAATTAAATATTTATGATTGAGAAATCACTCCAAAAATGTCAGCGTCTATGGAAACCTCTAAGCATGCAGGTTTCCTGAAAATCAACGCATCTCAAATTTTAACTCTTATTCTTACTAGTAAACTAATAATCTTTGATTAATCTTCAAATTATCTTTTTTTTGTTCTTGTTAATTCAATTTTTTTTATTTAAAAGAAATGGATTTTATTAGAGATTTTTGATAAAATGAATTATTATAAGGATTGTTTATCGCACGTCACTGGATTAATTAAATATTTACGATTGAGAAATCACTCCAAAAATGTCAGCGTCTATGGAAACCTCTAAGCATGCAGGTTTCCTGAAAATCAACGCATCTCAAATTTTAACTCTTATTCTTACTAGTAAACTAATAATCTTTGAATAATCTTCAAATTATCTTTTTTTTGTTCTTGTTAATACAATTTTTTTTATTTAAAAGAAATGGATTTTATTAGAGATTTTTGATAAAATGAATTATTATGAGGATTGTTTATCGCACGTCACTGGATTAATTAAATATTTATGATTGAGAAATCACTCCAAAAATGTCAGTGTCTGTGGAAACCTCTAAGCATGCAGGTTTCCAGAAAATCAACGAGTCTCAAATTATAACTCTTTACCCGAAATTTTTCTTTTTTGAAAAAAAAGAAAAAATATCAGTCTTATCAATTTTATCGCAAGGACGTTGATTTTTTCCCATTTAAAAAATATGTCTGAGTCTTATTAGTAAGCTTCGAATTGAGTCTGAGTCTTATTAATAAACTAATAATCTTTGTATTGAGTCTGAGTCTTATTAGTAAACAAATAATCTTCAAATTATCTTTTTTTTTGTTCTTGATAATTCCATTTTTTTTATTAAAAAGAAATGGATTTTATATGAGATTTCTGATAAAATGAATTATTACAAGGATTGTTTATCGCACGTCACTGGATTAATTAAATATTTATGATTGAGAAATCACTCCAAAAATGTCAGCGTCTGTGGAAACCTCTAAGCATGCAGGTTTCCTGAAAATCAACGCATCTCAAATTTTAACTCTTATTCTTACTAGTAAACTAATAATCTTTGAATAATCTTCAAATTATCTTTTTTTTTGTTCTTGATAATTCAATTTTTTTTATTTAAAAGAAATGGATTTTATTAGAGATTTTTGATAAAATGAATTATTATAAGGATTGTTTATCGCACGTCACTGGATTAATTAAATATTTACGATTGAGAAATCACTCCAAAAATGTCAGCGTCTATGGAAACCTCTAAGCATGGAGGTTTCCTGAAAATCAACGCATCTCAAATTTTAACTCTTATTCTTACTAGTAAACTAATAATCTTTGAATAATCTTCAAATTATCTTTTTTTTGTTCTTGTTAATTCAATTTTTTTTATTTAAAAGAAATGGATTTTATTAGAGATTTTTGATAAAATGAATTATTATAAGGATTGTTTATCGCACGTCACTGGATTAATTAAATATTTACGATTGAGAAATCACTCCAAAAATGTCAGCGTCTATGGAAACCTCTAAGCATGCAGGTTTCCTGAAAATCAACGCATCTCAAATTTTAACTCTTATTCTTACTAGTAAACTAATAATCTTTGATTAATCTTCAAATTATCTTTTTTTTGTTCTTGTTAATTCAATTTTTTTTATTTAAAAGAAATGGATTTTATTAGAGATTTTTGATAAAATGAATTATTATAAGGATTGTTTATCGCACGTCACTGGATTAATTAAATATTTACGATTGAGAAATCACTCCAAAAATGTCAGCGTCTATGGAAACCTCTAAGCATGCAGGTTTCCTGAAAATCAACGCATCTCAAATTTTAACTCTTATTCTTACTAGTAAACTAATAATCTTTGAATAATCTTCAAATTATCTTTTTTTTGTTCTTGTTAATACAATTTTTTTTATTTAAAAGAAATGGATTTTATTAGAGATTTTTGATAAAATGAATTATTATAAGGATTGTTTATCGCACGTCACTGGATTAATTAAATATTTATGATTGAGAAATCACTCCAAAAATGTCAGTGTCTGTGGAAACCTCTAAGCATGCAGGTTTCCTGAAAATCAACGCGTCTCAAATTATAACTCTTTACCCGAAATTTTTCTTTTTTGAAAAAAAAGAAAAAATATCAGTCTTATCAATTTTATCGCAAGGACGTTGATTTTTTCCCATTTAAAAAATATGTCTGAGTCTTATTAGTAAGCTTCGAATTGAGTCTGAGTCTTATTAATAAACTAATAATCTTTGTATTGAGTCTGAGTCTTATTAGTAAACAAATAATCTTCAAATTATCTTTTTTTTTGTTCTTGATAATTCCATTTTTTTTATTAAAAAGAAATGGATTTTATATGAGATTTTTGATAAAATGAATTATTATAAGGATTGTTTATCGCACGTCGCTGGATTCCTTTTATGATTCTGGATTTCACCATCATTCTGGAGATAATACAATTTTCATTAAAACTTTCCACCATAAATATCTAACAACAACTTACTTTCTTCAGCTTTTTAGCTTAATTAAGAATTGATCTCTTGAGCAAACACCAATGTTACTATCTTATCAAGTTGCAAAAAGATATAAAAACTAATTGATTCGTGAGAGTTTTTACTGTCTTCAACCAAATAAATTTTTATTCATACAGCTTATTAAGACATTTTATGATTTAAACCAGGAGGAGAAACTAAATTTATTTCAGTTTTGTAATAGTTTTCTGTATGACAAAAACAATTTGTTTTCAGTTTGGCAACTTTATGATGTAATAAATAAATTCTCCAGATATTTGAAAGACACGCTGTCTTTTATTAGTAAGCTTGATATCAGTCGCAATATGGAAGAGTTTCAAAGTTGTTATCCGAACAACGGTGTCGAATTGAAATTGAACAAAATATTCAAAAACTGCCGATAAATGCGAAATAGTATTTTTAAACTAAAAATTCAATTTTATAGCCAAAAAAATAATTAACTCAATTTTTTCTGTTTAAAATACTTTTTATTATCTTTTTATTATTCAGAATTATAAAACTTATTCTTTTTTCTAATCTTCTTCAATCTGGATGCTTGTTGATTTTATTCAAGACCAGTTTTGTAAGTATTGCATTTTAAAAATGTTACCCATCAGAATTTTTTTTTAAATTCTTAAAAAGATAATTTTCAAGGATAAATTACAATTTGTAAAATAAATTACAATGCAGGGTGAGTCGTAATGAACACCGTTAATAAATATTTTTAGATTTTTAGTCAAAACTGAGAACAAAAAAAGCGAACGCATCAGTGTCACAAATTAGTATGCAAACGAGGAAAAAAGATATAAGAAAAAAACTGCACTGAAGAAAACAGCTATGGGAATCAATTTGGTTGTCATAAGACAATCATTAGAAACACTTATAAGCTTAGACAGATAAACAAATAGGTTTTTACTTTCAGAATACCCGCCTTTATCAATAGTGATTTTTCAGATTTCAATAACTTTTCCTCTCTTAAACATCCATCCTGAGGACCACATCAGGATTCAATATCAATGTATAAAATTTTCTGTCTTCCTTTTTAGCAGAATAGCTTCCTTTTTAGCATTTTAAAAATATATAGACATGATCAAAATGGAAAACTCTCCATAAATTTAATTTTTGACTATTTCATACATTTATTTTATTAGAAAATGGTAATTTAAATTTAATTTTTAATGAATGAATCCCACTATTTTTCCCTCAAGCAGAGATAAAAAATTGCAATTAAGGCAAAGACTTTTAACCTGAGAAAAAATGTTCAATGAGATTTAAAACAACAAATACGAAAGGAATTTGCATTATTTTTACTAAAAACACTTTGCAAAACTTAAAATATATAGTCAATGGATGGGAATAATATTCTGTAATACAATAGTAAGAATATTTAGTATTATTAGAAGAGAGAAATTAAAGCATGATTAATGAAATGGTGTTTCTAAAGAAAATGTTTCTTTATACCCTGAATCGCATTTAACAAAGTTTTATTTGAATCAAGTATGTATATACTTATTTTAGCTATGTTTTTCTATATGTCCTTGTTAAATTAATAAATCATTAAATAAGAATTGATAATAAAAATTATGCTGAATAAAATATAACTTGTAGTGTTTGTCATCAGTGAAATATATTTTTTAAAATAATTTTATAGATGCAACCAAATTTGGGAGTCTTAATCATCAATTTCAAACATGTAAATTCAACTGCATAATTTATATTTTTCAATATATTCAGAGGCTAAGCCCCCTGTGCTTCTTATAAATAAAATTTTAAAAAAAGCATTTTTTTTCTACGAAAGCTAAAACTATTCATTTGTACTATTCGTACTATAAGAGATCTGTTTGCTTACTCTATTTACCCCCCCCCCCTTTTTTCACGTTCAACCTTCATGTCCTTAAATTAAATGTTTAATTTGAGTCAAATTTGATTGGTAAATAGTATAAAAGATCTCGTATAATTGTTTTCCCCTGTTATTCCATTAAGATCTATTAGTGAACATAAATTGATTTGCTTAGTAATCATCTTTTTAAATAATATTTGAAATTAAAAATACATCAGCATAACAATATCGGTGAATTTAATTTATTATTTTTGATTGACGAAAGGTTGATATCTATACATCTATACATAATAATAAACGCGGCTGTGTGTGTGTCTGTAATCACAATATATCGCCCCAGGAGCCTCGCCCAGGCATGAAACTCGGCACTTAATTGTGTTTTAACATAATGAAGAAGTAATTCTTTTCTTTTTCAAAAATTTGGATTAGTTTTTTAGTTATCAGTCATTTTGTAAGAAAATCTATGCTTTTTCGTCTTCAAAGAGCCATATTCAAAAAACTATTAAAAAATGCATATACTTTTCACCACTCTTATAAATTTACGCCAATGCGAACCTTACAATTGAAATATAATTTTCGACAAATTAAACCAATAATATACGAAGGAATTAATAATTTAATTGTAAGGTTCGCATTAGTTTACATTTATCAAAGTGGAGAAAAGTTTAACTTTTGTATTAAAAATATGGCAACATATTCGATACGTAAATAGAACGCTTCGCTTTGATATATTTGTCGCTGTTCATCTGGATAAAAATTTGGATTAGTTTTTTAGTTATCAGTCATTTTGTAAGAAAATCTATGCTTTTTCGTCTTCAAAGAGCCATATTCAAAAAACTATTAAAAAATGCATATACTTTTCTCCACTCTTATAAATTTATGCTAATGCGAACCTTACAATTGAAATATTAATTTTCGATAACTTAAGCCAATAATATACGAAGGAATTAATAATTTAATTGTAAGGTTCGCATTAGCTTACATTTATCAAAGTGGAGAAAAGTTTAACTTTTGTATTAAAAATGTGGCAGCATATTCGATACGTAAATAGATCGCTTTGATATATTTGTCGCTGTTCATCTGGATATGAAGACAAAATTGCAGGACAGGAACACTTTAATTGTCCACTAATCTTCAGATTTCCTGCTATGTTTTAAAAAACTTTATTTGTGAAAACCTTTATTAGCGTGGCGGACAGCTGGCCACCTTAGGCGGCTAGTAATAAATACAATTTGTGCATGCGTCACATAGTTCATGAAACTGATCGTTAAGTTCTGAATCATTTAACGAATATCTTTAACGATAATCTATATTTGCATATTAAGGAAATTTTTAAAAATAATAATAATTGTATTAATAACAATAATTCCGAAATGACTAGTAAGTTTAGACACAGATTCAAATAAACAACTTAATAAGGTAATATCATAGAATTATAATAAAGAAACGATATAAATGAGAAATTAGAGAAAACATACATTGTTGATTATATACCATCTAAGTAGTTCTTTGGTCTATAATTTTAAAAAACAACACTAAAATTAATTCCTTCTCTACTTGCTTGATACGAAACGCTATTTATAAGCATGCGCAGTCAAGTAGAAAATAAGGTTAGGGTCACGGTTAAAGTAAGATAAATCTTTTCGAAAGCTCTCCATTATCCTCGAACTTTGCTGCTAATTTTTACTTTCTTTCCAATTATTAATACAAATATTTGGAAAAATCCTTTAATTTGGTTATTTAAATATTTGGAAAAATTATTTTATTCTTCATTAGTATGATGAGTTACAAAAATAGGCAGTAAAATCACCGGCAAAAAATTTCCTCTACATTTTTTCATTTATAAACTATGAGAAAACACTTCATATAAATCGTATATATGAGTCATTCTTTGGAAACATGACAGTTCGGAACCAAAAAATTTTTCAAAGTTAAAGTCTTCAAAATAATCTAAATTTTTTTTGTATACTTATTTAGTTACATTTATTAATATCTTACAGACAGCAGTGTAGTTTATTGTTATTTGCTGAAGAAAAAAAAATAAAATAAAATTCACCAAATCTTGAATGCCAGGAAAATGTCATATTATCCTAGAAGTTTAAAAAACAGTCATTTTAAGCTAATAGTAAGTAACTCAACTTAAACCTTTATGTTAGATTGACCATAAATTGCTTAAATTAATTCTTTTTATCCACTGTAGAAAGAATCAAAAATGTTTTTGTTGCTGATATGTACTGAATAAAGTTGTATATAATAATCAATCATTAAATAAATAAATAACTTTGATTACATTCAAGCATATTACAATCATACATAAACTTGGTATTAGGTTAATATTTGCTTTCCCTCTTGACAGTATACTGTTCAAAAAAATTTCTGGTAACACGTCAATATCCTGGCATTCATAAGCCAGTAAAATGACAGCCAGAATAATGACAAATTTGTCCTTTTACAACATTTAAATTTACTTTAAATGAACATTTTGGCCTAAAACGTTTACATTCCGCAGAAAACAACAGGATTTCTTGAAATAACTCAGATAAATCTTTGTAGTTTATGTTATTAATGATTTTAAGAAGACAGGAAAATGACAACATAAAAACCCACTCACCTTAAAAAAATTTTTGAAATAGATTTTGAACCAGAAAGTTGGTTCTTTATTCATGCAACAAGAAATGTTCAGATAGGATGGTATCTAATCAATCTATTAACATAAGATATTGATTGCTGGCGCTATCTATTTTGGTTACAAATCACTGAATAAAAGTAGCCAGGAAAATGACAAATTTTCATGTGATAAACAAATTATTGACAGAAAAAAGTATTTTAGATGAAGTTTTTGTAAATAATACCCTCTGCGTATATTCTAGAAATGCTTACAACTGTTGAGATAAAAAAATAGATGTTGAAAAATTTATGCGAAGTTTTGAAGGTAAGTGTAATTGGAAATATTGTTTATCACATACCAGAAGCATGAAATTTTGAAATTCAATTAAATTTCGTAAATATACAAAACAGCCGATGCTAGTACAAGGGCATTTTAAAATGCTATCAGCAATGCTATTTATTAAAATTTGAAAAAAAGTTCTTTTAGTAGTATAGTATTAGATTTTGAAGCTTAGACTATAGATTGTCATATTTCATGAGAATCACCCATATACATAGCATATACATCTCCGTATCATTGTACTTAATATTCATACTTCTAGAATACTTGTAAAGAATGAGGTTAAGAAAAGTGAAGAATGGGGGAGCAGCTTAATATTTGGGCCGTGAAAAAACTAAACCACTTGCAAAATTTGACGAATTTCTAAAGAGACAGTTAAGGATTAAAAATGACATATAGAACCAAATTGACAGTCAAATGTAACTTTCAAGTTAATTTTAACAATCGCTTTTTACCTCCTTTCAATTTCCTCAGACAATCAAATCAGATGTTCATACTTTTAATTTTTACTTCCTCGTTTTGGAAAGGTCATCTTGTTTTTTTCCTCGCTTGAATACAATATCTGGTCAAAAGTATATGAACAAACAGTGGTACGAACTTGGAGATTCCTGAGCTGTATATTAATATGATGTTCGTTCCTTCTATGACAGCCTGCTCACGTCTAGGATGACTTTCCACCAGTTTTTGATTAGGTGACAGTAGGAATTGACTTCCAGTTGTAAAATTACATTTGAAGTGAGTGTTGGCACTGAGAGTGGTTGATTTAGAAGATGAGACTTAAATCGGGGCTTAAAATAGTCCAGTCCAGTTTTCGAGCATTGATTTCGTCACACCACAACTGCACAAGTTTTAGTGGGTGGATTGAGCAGTTATCCTGATGGAAAAGAATTGAACCTCCTACGAAATAATGGCATAGAGTTGAGAAAGTAACATTGTCCAGGATACTTGTGACCAGAGACCAAAGTCCGACTAAGGTCAATCCACAACAATCACCTCACACCCAGATGCTGTATAAGTCTGACTAAGCTGAGAACTCCTCCCGCCATCAAGTCTGAAGCCGCCTGGTGCTATGGAAACAAGAATGGCTCATTTCAGGGAAAGCTTCACTCTAGGACTAACACAATAGAGAGTAGAAAAACATTCCCTTTCTCTCGCCGACCCAAGCCAAAACCCCGCACTCCTACTAAAAACAGTCGTAACTCGTTACCATAGTCACCGCCACAGGTCCAGACGAATGTCTGGGGGAGTTCTTATTGTAGACAAAATATAGATTGATGTTTGGTCAGATAGTGCATTTATTTATAACCTCCTAATAACTTTAGGTATGTATATAAAGTTATTCTCTTACAATGATTCCGAAAATTAAAACATATTAAGCGCGATGATTGGTGATTAAGGAAAACCCTATATATTCCTAATTTTAGAAACACAGGTCTGTAAAAGACGAAGGTAAAATATATTTTCTTCTTCTAATGTACTTTAGAAATTATTATCAATTGTCTGACCAGCAAAAAAATTAATTACCAATTTTTTCAATATTTCTTTTAATTTTTCTTTTTAACAGGAAATATTAGAGTAAAACTATATTTTCTTTCTTTTTAGAAACACATCTCATTTGACGAACTGATTGAGTTAATCAGCATTAATTGAATTTCCAAACTAATCAGACAATTAAAAATACTTGTCGCAAATGCAAAAGTAATACAATTAAACCAGCATGAGCTCATGGCAAAAGAAACTCGATCCTTTTTTCTTGGAATTAAATGGCACAATTCCTAAATATCGTCAAAAGATGTTCAGAGTTAATAGTTCCCCTCCAAAATTAGCCAATTTCGTAACTGATCATGTTTTAAAAGATTCGTCTATACCCATCATCTCACAGATTGGCAACGCTAGAACAAAAGTCGGCAAAGGTCTTTGGTTTTTCATACTTCTAATAGGTCTGATTGCTTGCATCTACCAAACTCAAAGATTTCTCTATGTTTATTTAAGTTATCCTGTGGTTATAACATTGGAAGAAAAGCAAAATATGGCATTAAATTTCCCTGGTATTACAATCTGTAATCTGAATCGTATGAAATATGAATATGAAAGATGTGAAAACAGTGATATAATTGAACGAGGGTGTATTCAAAGCAATTCGATGCGACCAGGAGGAATGTTTCATACACATCCTTCCAAAAGTAAGAACCACTTTTCTGAACGTCGAGACACTATTTCTTGTTTAAATGTTAAAAACAAAACTATAGGAGACAAAACTAAAATGAAAATAGAATTTCTGAGTAAGTATATGACAATGAATGAAGCAAATCGCGAGTTTGTTGGACATCAAGCATCAGACTTGATCAAATATTGCTGGTTTGATGGTAAACCATGCTCGCACACTGACTTTGCACATTTTCCTAGCTTACGCTATGGAAACTGTTATGTTTTCAACAAAGTTGATGGAAGTAAATTGCCTCTAAAATCCACATCAATAGGATATACTAGTGGTTTGGAGTTAGTTATAAATCTAGAGGTAGAACAATACGTATCTTTCACTCCTTCCATTGGACTGCGCGTTTTGATCCATGATATAACCGAAGAACCAAACCCAGAAGAAGTAGGAATAAACATAAACCCAGGTTTTGAGACATCTATAGCTTTGAAACAAACAGTTATTGAACGGCTACCTGCACCATATCGGGATCGTTGTATAAATTACATAACTCGCGTGAATCAAAGCAATGAGGAAGAATGCATGAAAATTTGTCTGCAGGAGCAGAGCTTTCAAATGTGCGATTGCATTGACCCGACTGTGATGATACTTCGTGATCTAAAACATTGCAATTTGCGGGATGAGACGGATGTATGCTGTCTGGACGATGTTCAAGACAGAATTGCTTTAGGAGATTCACCTTGCGATTGCCCGCTAGCGTGCACTTCGACATCATACGAGGAGGAGCTCTCAAAAGCTTTATGGCCATCGAAGTCTGCGTACATTTTGAATAGAGCAGATTATTATACCTTTGATTACCTAAAGAATAATTATGTCTTTTTGAAAATATTTTATTCCACTTTGATACAAAATGTTTACACACAACTTCCGATGTTTGAAGAATGTGAAATATTTAGTCACCTTGGGGGAGAGTTGGGATTGTGGCTTGGGCTTACTTTATTTGCTTTATTGGAATTGATCGAAGTGGTAATCTATTTTTGCAATGATTTACAAGGATATTTTGCAATGAAATAAGATACATAGTATAAATTTTTGTAAAGTTTAAGCCAATAAATCTTCTAGGTTAAAAAATACCTTTGTTAAAGAGTCAATTTATAATTCATTTAAGGGAATTCATTCTCACTGCATGCGAATCGCTTATGCGAGCACAAGTAAATATGATTCGCGCATGCTCAAGCAATTCATCTTATATGTTTCACAGTTTCTAATCAATCTAGGGCAGGGATGGCGAACCAATGGCACGCGTGCCATTTATGGCACGCGACACAATATTTTGGGCACTCAACCGATCACAATTGTTGTTACACTATGAATTGTTATTACACAAATGTTATTACGCTATGAAGCATATGTAACAATTAAATTAAAATTCACAAAAACAAACAAAATAATAAACAATTATTAATAAAAAAATTAAAAATTAATGCCGAAAAACAATTAATAACCATAAAAAACAAGCTAACAATAAATAACTAGCAAAAAAATCAACAGTGCTGCTTAAACTAACATCAAACAATAAGTTATTGTTCATCTAATCTGTAACAACAGAAGTCACACTGATGTTACTTTAAGTTGAATTACGTATATAACTGAGACATTGCGAAATGTATTTTTTTTAAATGTAAATTAAAAGTTTTGAGTTGATAGTATTTAGTATTATTATTTTCCCAATAGTCACGGAGTCAAAATTATTTGACGGCACGTCTATGACGTCATTAAGCAATTTTTTAGAGAAAATGGCACGTTGGTGTATAAAGGTTCGCCACCCCTGATCTAGGGTAACAGGATGCAGAGTGAATGGCCCTTAAGAAATAAGAACATAAATATTTTAACCTATATTAAAGTAGCAGTAGTTGTAGTAATACTTTAGTCGATGTCATGGAGTCTTCGAGGTAAAACACCAAGGTTATTCATATGGTAGCGTTAGCAATTGTTTATTATAGTAGTTCAAAGTAAATTCTTTTGCTACTTCAACATCCACAGAAATTAACTGTTAATCATTTAAATAAATCCTCCTTAATCTTGTGTCATAAACTGGACTAAAAATTAACCAATACGAACCATACATATACACATATAATAAGAAAGTCTAATGGAAGGAGGTAGTAACTCAGTATCTGCCCCACATAAGTAGGAAAAAAATGGAATAAGTAAAGAAAAAGGGCTAAAGGTGTCCTGTGAAATATCTTAGTGCTTACATGAAAACCGTTGAGAATTTTTTTTAAAAAAACTAAAGCGTAATTAATATTAATTTTAAATTTTTTTAAGCATAACACGCTTATAAAATTACAAAATCAATACTTTAAAAAAATCATTTAAGTGCTTAGGTAGGTAACAAATCACACGAGAAGTTACTCTAAATTCATAGGATTTTATCAAATAAAGAATTTTTAATAATCACTAGGAGGCTTCGCCCCCTGCTCGCTGGTGCTCGCCAACCCCCGGAACTGCTTTCGCAGTTCATTTCGGATGGCTTCGCAATCCGATGCTCGCTTTACTCGCTCATTGGATACGTTCTTAACGTCTAGCTTTTGTATACTTTTTTGAACACTGAAGTTCCGAAAACTTTTTACTGTAGAAAATTCTAAACCTGTACATTTCAATATTAATTTGAAATTGCAAACAGTTCACATAGATTTCTTAATCACACTATTCTAAATTTCAGTTGTTGAGAAAAGTAACTGTTGTAAGTTTTGTTTTAAACTCTTTCCCACAAAAGGGCTAAAGCCATGTGTTGTAAAACAATATGAAATAGTAGTCTGCCACTGAATGCCGGATGTAAAGCATCGGCTTCGCTAAAGATAATTTTGTATTTTTAATTCTCTGAATGGCGCCACCCTAATATGGAATTTGTAAAATAAATGTAGGGGAGAGGGGGGCACATGTGAACAAATTTTTTTATTTCTTCACTTTTCGAAAAATATCATCAATACTTCATAATAAAAAAGTCCATATGTTTAAATAGTCTTTTCTTTGTCTTGTGAAATTTTTTGAGATTTTTCAATAAAATATTTCTTTACTTTATAATATTTTAGAAAAATGACTTCAATTGTTCACATGTGCCCCTATTGGGGGCACATGTGAACAGGCCTGGGGCACATATGAACAAGATTAAAAACACAAAGCAATCATCATATTTGAAAGAAAAAAATCCTTAATATAACAGATATAGATACGCATTATACTCAGGGGGCTGTAGCTTACTATGTGAATTTAAATTGTACAACAGTACTGTCAATAAGAAAATAATTTTTCAGCTGTACAATAATTTTTCCGTAATTGGGTTTTTCGCAACTTCATGTTCCACGGGTGTTGTAATGGGCCTTTTTCTTTCTTCTCGAATACTCTTTCATGCTTTTTTTTCATTTTTTCTATCTTTTCATTTGTAGCTTTAGCAATTCTATTTTCTCAGGTGTATCAGTTAATATGCGTGATGCGCGATCAACCATTTAATAAAAAAAAAATTTTTAAAGGAAAAATTAATAAATTAATTATGGAAAATTAAATAATGATAATTTTAAATGCATACATATTTTTTAAACTGAAAATATCATGAGGATAATAATCTTAATACTAAGTAGGGGCACTTGTGAACTGTTCACATCTGCCCCAGATGTTTTGTTCACAAGTGCCCCCATCATCCTTCTTATACCTAACTTGAAAAATAAAGAACTTTTAATTGAGTAAAAAAAAAGATTAATTGTCATAAACTTGCCTGAATGTTCATATAATGATCTACAATAGTTAATTTTAGTTTATTAGTTGATTTATATTATGCTTTCACTTGAAGAAGCGGGCGATTATAATATATGCAACACCAGCTGATACAAAGAAATTGTCAGAATAGACCAACAAAATGTCTCATTGTTCTGAAAGTTTTTCAGAGAGGTAGGACTAGTACTGCCATCAATTGAAAATTTTTCGAGATTTTTTATTTCAAATCATATTGGTAAAACATACCATGTTCACATGTGCCCCCTGTTCACATGTGCCCCCCTCTCCCCTATATATTTTTGATTGTTGATGAAGCCCATCATTTTGCGTTTTCATCAGTGTTCAGAAGCAGAACAACTATAAGTTCTTTATTTTATCACAAAAATATAAAATGTATAAAAAACAAAGAGTAAGAAAATGAGTATAGTCGTAGAAAAAGTTAAAATTATAATATAGTATTTATCAGTTAAAATAAAACTTTTTGTTTAAGTCATTGTTAACAATTCAAATTTCTCCGAAGCAATTCTAAACCTTAATTTTGCTCACTACGTGCTCTTGCGCGCCGAATCCAATCAATTAAAAATGAAAACTTTTGCCAGCGCGAGAAAAGAAATATCATCGGTTTTATTGATACATACATACATACGTACGTATTAGCGTTTTATATAATATAGATTATTCAATTGTATAATAGTGTAAACATATAGAAATTTATTGTTGTATTCAACTGTTATTAATGGATTAAAATAATTATAAATATAGGGAATTCGCCCAAAATATCGGAATATCATTAAATTTTCAACTCGGAAGACAAGCAATTCAGCAAACTCATCCTCGGTGACTTTTTTAATGAAACAAACCCATCCTCGGTGACTTTTTGAATTAAACAAACCCATCTTCGTTGCAAGTATTACTAATACTTTAACACCGAACCTTCAAAACTGCTTGAAAAAAATGAACCTTCCTTCACATTGAACAATTTTTAATTCATTTCCGTTAATTAGAAGGCATATATTATGTTTCTAATTGCTGAATGGAAAATTTCGAATTGATAAAATCATTGTAAATAAAAATAAAATTTGAATGCCATAATTCATTTTATCCTTGTAATTAAATAGGTAACAAAAACAGAAAGAAAAAATTCATTATAAATTTTGATTATTTTTTCCCCTTAAAATAGTTAACATTCTTCACAAGTTTCTAAATTAAAAAAGCTAATATGAGTAAAAAAAGGTAAATAAAAAAGTAAGTAAATAAATAAATGCTAATGCGTAATAACTGTAATTTCAGACGACAAAATTTAAGACTTTTCTCGTCATGGAATATATATATATATAAATTTTCATTTCAATGAATATTTGATTTTATCAGCAAAACAAAAGTTAAAAAACGTGGTAAATATAACCACTGCCGTGACCAGGATTCGAACCTGGGTTATTGCGGCCACAACGCAATGTACTAACCACTATACGATCACGGCTACGTAGGGGTTCAGCTTGTTAAATAGTATCTACTTTATAGAGAAGTCTACAAATGAAATGCGAATTTTAAAATAAATGGAGCATATCAATCTCAACGAAAGTATTGCTTTCCTACTCGTGGTATAGGTGGCAGCGTTGGAGAAAATTAAAATTGAAGTTTTTTGAAAAAAACTTTGTTTTAATTTTTTTCTTTCTTTTTACAAAAAAATAAAATAAATAAAGCTTTTAAATTTGGCTATTTAATTACAATGTCATCAACTCTCATAATTATTTCATCAAAATTAAAAATTAGTCTGCTAAAATTACACAGGTTAAATTGATTTAGTTTCCGAATCGATTGAAATAAGATTTAAAACGATTTGTCATAGCTCTTTCTAAAAGTAGCGTTTTTTTTTTAATTCTAATTTAATTTTTGGTTACTGAAAAGCCTCGTTAAAAGTTTCTCGCCAAAAGAATTCGTTTAGCATTAGTGCAAAATTGCAATTGCTAACATTGCTTTACAGTTTTAAATAACTTTTTTGAATTCATTATCTTAATTGCATACGTTGACTGCGTTCAATTTTACATGACATTTGTTGGAGTAGTAAATGTAGCTAATTTAAAAATTAAATAAAAAAATTACTGTTTGATAATTACAAAAATAAATTAACTAAATCTACGCATCATAAAACGTAAGGAAATAAGGAAATATTAAATTAAAGAACCAGAAACCCAACTTTCGGTTTTAAGCCTATAATTTTGAATCATAATTGAAAACAAAAACATAAAAATAACAGAATATAACAATCAATATAAAAAAAATATTTCTAATTAAACTTTTAAAAAAGGGATAAATAAATAATTTACAGGTAAATACCATTGTAACATCCATTCGCGATCGCAACGAACTATAGGGGGCGTTGTTGTAAGCGACGAATAGTTGCGATTTCTATATGAACAGTCACTCAGTTGCTCTGATACGTCTTTAATGTAGCGTGTAGCATTGTAACGTTTTTTCTTTATTATGGCTTATTAAATGTAAAAAAGAAAATTGCTTGATATTCTTTCTTATGCAAGCAAAACAAGACGGTATCTCTTTTTTTAAGAGAAGGAATATTCAAAACACATGGGAAAAATACTTGTAAATAAACAGAAAAAAAAATACGTATCTTCTTATTAGAGTTAAAACCTAATGCCTGCGAAACCGTTTTACTAAATTTAATGATATAACATGAAAGACCTATTTAAACTTCACATTCCTTAGTTTTATGAATCATGTTACTTCAAACATTAAAATATGCAAAAAGTATACATAAGCCCATAATTTTATAGCATTTAATTTTTCAGAAAAAGTTTTTTGACAATAATTTTTATAAAAAAATTAAGTTTCAAAAAACGCAAAATAAGGAATGCTTACGAAAAAAAAAACGATTCTAAAAATTACTCAAATTAAAATAAAAAACTTTCGTGCTTTTTTTAATTCTTAATCGGTGGTCGAAAATCATTCTGTAGAGGACTATCATCAAATTAGAAAATTATTCACAAGTAAATTTTTTGTTATAAAAATCACAAAGTTTACCTTATTTATTAATCCGGAAGATTCCCAAATGATATGTTCATCGTTGGAAAACTTAATGTATATACACATAGATTATCCCTTCATTACTTTAAGATGACATACCATACAACAAAATTTTATAATTGCAAGATCTGGATATGAATTTCAATATGTAACTTAAAAACAGAATAGCTGTATTCTAGTTGAAAATTATCATTCAAAATTAAAAAAAACTTACCAAGAAAGCGATAAAAATTTATTAATAGTCAACACAAATGATACTATTTCAAGTAATTCGGATAATTGTTTATTGTTGTTTTTCGAATTATATAGACACAGAAATGCATATTATTCTATACAAAAGAATAATATTCTATAACTATTTCAGTTCTGTACGTTCTGAAATCACAGTTATTCATTTTAATGAAGTAAGTAATGTTGACTTCACTTCAATTTGTAATAAATTAAAGACAAAAGAAATTTATTTTACCGTAATACACACATCTGTAACAGCATGCAATCACGAAATCGGAAGTTATGTTGTTGATGATAGAAAGGTAAAAACTACTGAGAAACTCTTCAAATGCTGCGCGCATTCTGTTTTTGAAAGATTTATCAATGTTCTGTGTCGTTTGTTGAAGTTTTTCAGCCTTTTCCTTAAGGAAATATTGCTTTTTGTTTGCTGTTAAAATAATGGTGTCCTATTCTGCTATGATTCTGATAGAACTGAAGGAAAACTTAATAAATAAAAGCCTGAACATATCTATCCGCTAGAGGGCGTAAACGAGTGTTATCGCGAATACTCCAACAATTTGCAACAAAATTCATTTTAGGCTCATCACGACCAAAGATGTTTAGATTTCAATATATTTAGGATCAATCCACGTAATTTTTTAATCCGCTAATAATAATAATTAATAAATTAATAAATAAAAAGTAATCGATATTTATCTTTATCAATTTTCAGAAACTATCAATGGAAAATTTTTATTAAGGAAGGAAAAAATTATAGAATCTATTTGGGGAAAACGTACTTTAGTTTGTATTTCCATCGCCAATATCTGGAAGAATTACAAAAGAAATTATTACATAATGTGCGAAAAATATATCAGTAAAAAAGAGAAAGAACATCTTCGAACTTTTGATTTAATTATCGAATTTTCATATATTAGGACTCGATATTAGTGATTCGAAAGCTTAACCTTAGCTAAGCGAATTAATTTTTACAAACGTTATTTTAGATTACGAATTCGAGCACAAAAACGTTCTCACTCTGAATAAACATGTTTTTTTTCCCCCAACAACGAATATGGATTTTTGACCATCAAAACACGGAGTTCGAAACAATCTGAAAAATATTCTTCCAATAGTTTGAGTAGCAGATTGTTCGACCTTTAAACGTTAATTTCCCTTTCTGCGTATTTCGACATCTCAGAAATGCGATATTCTTAAATATTTATTCCTCCAGATTTTTTTAACCCATTCCTTTCCAAATTTTAGATTTCCTCATATTAAATTACTTTAATAAAACTAGTGCAAGAAATTGTGTACCTTAAAATTCAACACTTTTCGATCATTAGAAAATTAAATTTAAAAAAAAAAATCGTAATAAGAAAAACAACTTTATGCATGGAATTAAATATGGATAATAAAAAAGGAATATGCGAAATAGTTTTTCATTCGCATCATTAGTTCCGGAAATACGGGGCAATCCGTAGAAACTGAAATCCGTACAAATTTTCTTCTTTTCTGCCTTAACTATTGGGATCATATTTTCCAGTTAGCTGCCACTTTTAATATTTTCTGAAGTCTAGAATCCAAATCTACCAAACGATAGTATCCTTGTACAGAAAAGTACGTTGCGTCTGATTTTGTAACATAAAATATTGTTTACACTTTTAAAATCAACTCTTTAAACTAATAAGATTGGCACTTACTTCACGAAACTCCAATCATGAGAAGAAACTAAAAAAAAAACTTTGAGATTAAATTATAAAGAATAAGAAGAAACAGGAGAAAAAAACCTATTAGATTTTGCTTCTTTCTTATGTAAGATGTAAGACATGAAATAGACCATAAATTTCTATTTAAAAGCATGTGTTTCGTTATAAACACTGTATTAGCTTTCAATTCTTAAGCTATTTCTTTATTTTTTAAAACCGATTTCATGATCTTTGTAAGTTTGAAATATTCCGCAATTTGATACCACAAACAATTTAAAAAGAAGAAAAACAAGAAAAGGGTTTTTAGATAATGGTCAAAATAAAGAGTTTTTCACAATGACCAACAGTACCGTCTTTACGCATGGGCACACCCGGGCAGTGCCCAGGGGCCCCAGGCACTCAGGGGGCCCTTGAGAATCTTACTTTTTATAAATTGTATTAAAAAAGAACAACTAAGAATAAACAACTTTGCATTATATAATTTTTTAAATAAATCCCAAATAGCAAAATATGGTTTATTTTCACTCAGCAAAAACCTTTTAATGTAAACCTAAAAAGGTTGGTTATGCGGCTAACGTATAAATCTTCTAACTTTAAAACGAGATCTGTGACAATCTGCTCTATTCTGCGCACATTACCCTAATCCAAAACCTAGGAAAACAACCTTCTATATAAAAACCTTAAATCGAGGTTGACTTAGAGTTTTCAAGCGTGAAAAAAATCCTTTAATAAAGCTAGTCTCAAGGTGAAAATACTCTTAAACCTAGGTAATTATAAGGTTTCTTTTCACAAAGTCTTGCATGCTCAGCTAAAATCCACCTTGTCATGAAATTTTAATGAGCAATGCAGTTTGATCCTATCGTTAGTGTGACGTCAGCTAAACCGTCATTATGGACCAAAGTGACCATTTTACTTAAGTGACAACACTTATTTAAAAAAAAAAGTCCTAAAAAATAATTTGTAATCCTTTTAGGATGAAAGGTTTAAAAACTGCAATATTTTTGCCTTATTAAAAAAAGTTTTTTACTACAAACACTTTCGTTCGACAATAAGAAGAAAATTCTGACAGAAGGTAGCCGTAAGGTTGCATGCTTTCTGAGATATATACTAGCGTAAAAAGTGCGCATTTTTTTTTCTAAGAATAGTGATTGATTACCATGCAAACACCAATAGTTTGAATAGTTTATCACTAGGAAAAATAAAAAGTCAGCCGAAATCTATTTTTCTTCCTTAAAATGAAGTTTTTAGGTGCTCAACTCCCTAAGTGATAATGTCTCTGAATATGCTAGAGATCACTGAAGTCAAGCATCACTGACTGCGGTCAGTGTGCGGGTGGATGACCACTTGGATCAGTCTGCGTAGGGGCCGAGGATGTGCGGTATGGGTCCTCGTTAAACTGTTCTACCGTAAAGAGCTCGACTTCGCGTGCAGGTCATTGGGCTACCGAAGTGGGGGTGCCATCTCCTCATCAGAGGATCAAAATCGTGATGGTATGTCTTCGGATCATTCTCAGGGATGTTTCCCAGACCGTCGCCAATAGCCCGTTGTGCAGCTCCAGTGTGACGTAAATGAACTACAACAACAACTAAATATGCTTGACAACCAACTCTGTTTAGTATTTATAGTTAATTAAAGTAATAATTGAGAGTGTTTCGAATCATACGACAGCAACTTTTAAACTGGTTATGTCTGATGTGCATTGAAAGATGCTTAAATATTAATGTTATAATAACTGACTTTTTAATAGTTTGACGAAACAATTCATACCTTTTGAATTTTTTTAATTGCTATACCCTAGCCGTGATGGCTCAGGGGAAAGAGCGTTCGCCTTCCAATGAGGTGATCCGGGTTCGAATTCAATGATGGCTGGTTGATACGAATCTGCATCCGGCTTGCACAAATCACAATGCTGACGTGAAATATCCTCAGTGGCAGACGGATCATGGGTTAGAGTCCCTTTGCCGTCAGACTAACCGTGGGAGGCTCTCGTGGTCTTCATCTCCATGTAATGTAAATTCGGGTTAGTTCCACTGAAAAAGTACTCCACGAATGCAAAATTTCTCCCGATACTTGATACAAGAGCTCCTTTGTTTTCTTTATTGAGTTCAAAAGTAAAAGGCTACAGAATTGAACATTGGTAGTCGTAAACCCAAAAATTGGGTCGGCTGTTCAGCGACGGTTACAAAATAAATGCTTTTTAATTTACTTATTTTAATTAGCTTCTTCGTTTTGAAAATTACTTACTATTTGAGGATTTGTTAGCATCTCATTTTTTTAAGAAAAATTATGCCTAGTTTAAAAATGCTTTATTTTATGTGCATTGAGTATTTGGGGCTATAAAAATGTGTTTAAAATTATTGCATATCTTAAAAAGGCTTAATTTTATGCATGTGAAGTTTCTTAGTTCTATTTTAAACAGTATGAAATGTAATAGGGGCCCAAAACATTTCTGTGCCCGGGGGCCCTGCTTGCTATTAAGACGGCCCTGATGACCAAAGTATTTCAAAAAAATTACCACCCACTTAATAATTTTAAGCATTTCACATCTGAAATATATATCATTATTATATAAGTTCCCATTGTGAAATGTCGTGTAAATCATGAGGGGTTCATTTTTTATTTTGCGTGCTATACCTCGGACCTGTGTAAATATTTGCCCCACCCAATGGAAAATTTTTCATTTAGTACATGTAATTGTTACATGTAACAAAAAGCAATGTCTGCAATATTGGTGATCATTTATTTTAAAGTTTTCCAGGCATGTACAAGAAAACTTTTTTTAGTTCATGAATATTTTTTTCTTCATTTAATTTAATAGAGAGCAAATCTTTAGAGTTCATACTCATACTTTCAATCAATTTAATAGAAATCAAAATTCGTATAATGGTTCATTCTTTCAACTAATAGGTAATTCTCTGTAGTTCATACTTTTGATACTATAGGTCATACTAAAATGTTCTTTCCAATAAGAAAAGAAGTCCTTACTCCATGTCTTGTAATTAAATAAGTAAAGAAAACAGAAAGAAAAAAATCATTACAAATTTTACTTATTTTTCCCTTTAAAATACTTAACAATCTACGCAAGTTTTTAAACGAAAAAAATAGCTTATATGAGTAAAAGAATAAAATAAATAAAAAAACAAAAAAATGCTAATGTGTAATAACTATAATAACGTACGCCAAAATTTAAGACGTTTCTAGTCGTGGAATATATGCATAAAAAGTTTCGTTTCAATAGAGTTTTGATATTATCAACAATACAAAAGTTAAGAAACGTGGTAAAAATGACCACTGCCGTGACCAGGATTCGAACCTGGGTTATTGCGGCCACAACGCAATGTACTAACCACTATACGATCACGGCTACGTGGGGTTTAAGCTTGTTAAATAGTAGTTTATAGAAACGTCTACAAATGAAATGCTAATTTTAAAATTAATGGAGCGAATCAATCTCATCGAAAGTAATGCTTTACTACTCGTAATATAGGTGGCAGCATTGGAGAAAACTAAAAATGCATTTAAAAAAAAAAAAAAAAAAAAACTTTGCTTTAATTTTCTCTTTACAAAAAAGTTAAAATAAACAAGGCTTTCAAATTTGGCTATTTAATTACAATGTCATCAACTCTCAAAACTATTTCATCAAAATTAAAAATTATTCTGTTAAAATTAACTAGTATTAACACAAGTTTGCTTCCACTGATTTCATTTCCGGTTCAAATGAAATAAGATTTACGATAACCATAGCTATTTATACAGTTAACCTGCTTTTTAAATTCTAATTTAACTTTTGGTTACTAAAAAGCCTCGTTGAAGATTTCTCGCAAAAGAGATCGTTTAGCAATGGTGCGAAAAGGTATTTTCTAACACTGTTTCACAGTTTTAAATAGTTATTTGGAATTCATTATTATCTTAATAGCTTACGTTGACTGCATTCAATTTTGCATGAAATTTGTTACAATTGTAAATGTATCGTATTTAAAAATGAAATAAAAAAAATCACTGATAATTGCCAGAACAAGTTAACTAAATCTGTGCATCATAAAACTTAGAGGAATAGAGAAAGATAAAATTATTTTTCAGAATAATAAAAGAATAAAAAACTTCAAGTAAAAAAAAAATTAAATATAACAGATTATAATAATGAATGATAAATAAATATTTCTAATTAAACCCTTATTTAAGGGATAAATAAACAATTTACTGGTAAATGCCATTGTATCATCTATACGTCAACAATTTACGATTAAAATCGTTTTACGCTCATAACAACCAAAGATATTTAGATTTTAATATATTTAAGATCTTACCATGTAATTTTCTAGTTCGTTCAAAAAAAAAAATAATTGAACAAAAAATATCAGGTAATTTAATCTTTTTAATTTTTAGAAGCCATGCAAGAAAATTTTTTATGTATTATAGGATTGATGAAAGAAAAAAATCTATCTAATCTATTTAGGAATAACGCACTTTATTTTTTATTTCCATCCCCAATATTTGGAAAAACTACAAAGGAAATTACGGCACAGTGCGCAAAAAAATACATAAATGAGAAAGAGAATGGACATCTTCTAACTTTTGATTTAATTATCGAATTTTCACGTAATAGGACTCAATCTTTATGATTCGAAGGCTTAACCTTAACTAAAAGCGAATTAATTTTTGTCAAACGTTATTTTAGGTTACAAAATTGAACACAAAAACGTTCTTTCTCGGAAAACATGTTTTTTTTTTAATCTTTTCACCTCGTACAATGGGTTTAAAATTTTGATCCTCAAAACTCAGAGTTGGAAACAATCTGAAAATTATTCTCCCAATAGTTTAGGTAGGAGATAGTTCGACCTTCTTTAAACGTTAATTTCACTTCTTGCATATATCGCCTACTCAGAAAAGTTGTACTCTTAAATTTGTATAACAAAAAAAATTTTTTTGGGATATATTTCCTTCAAATTTTAGATTTTTACATATCGCTCATGGGCTGCAATTGCGGCACAACTCAAAAAATCATGTTTTGAGATAAGTGGGTTTAAAGTTTTCATTGCTAAGGAAAATGCATAAGAAATACTTTAGTTTGCCTAAACGAAGATTTCTTTTAAGTTGAATTATGAGTGTGCTAGTATTGCTGCTGAATTATTAATGAGTATTTTCCTATTTACATCTGTTCTTAGTCGAAAACGCGTGTTTTTTTAGAAATGTAAACAATAACAATCTCGAGCTCGGGACCTACTCTAGTTCCGGTTAAAAAGTTTGCAGCTGCTTACTACATGTTATTCTGATAGGCGATGTTTTCAAACGGATAATTTTGTTTTCAATAAAAGAAATAAACTAGATAATTTCTGAGCTCAAATCTGCCGTATTTCAAAAGATATTAATGTTATTATGTAATTCTGGGGAGTTTGGAGTGAAAATTTGTTTTAGTTATCTTGTTATTTATTATTAAAAAAGGTGACATGGTTGCTAGATTTTGAATAACTCGCTTTTTTTGGCAGTCTTGATTTGGCCTCTTTCCATTTGTTTATTACTGTTTGTTCGTTTTGCAAGCTGTGCACCATCTTACGTTAGTGTTAACACTTTTAGTATTGTAAACAGTATTGTTAGCATTGTAAACATAAGTAATAAGTAATCAAATGCATTG